>NC_083241.1:34744534-34918045 GCF_032191835.1 Heteronotia binoei
AAATTTCAAACTAAGAACGTTGGCACCGGAGCGCATGATCCTTTGCTGCCCAATACTCCTTTCAGATAGCAAACCCCTCCCCGTCCCCCCCCCCCCCCGCCAACAAAACTGGACAAGCTGAGCAAAGGGAGGGCTTTTAGGGTATTCCCTAGATAGGGAAGATAATTGCCGCTGGTGCCCATAGATAAAAAGAGCCCAGCGCCAAACGCTTTCATCAATATCAGCGTTTCGGAGCAAAGCTTTCCCCACATCTGAAGACGTGCAGATAAGAAACACAACAGCAGGAAAACATTAAAAAACACACGCTCGAGCTTACAAAGCCCCTTCTATGTATATACACATCAAAACCAGATCGGACAAGCCACCTGGGAAAACGAAGGTCACGCAGAAACCTTGAGCGGTAGCAGCGTGACACAATCAGAAACGTCTTTTCCTCCCGCTTTACGAGAGTTGTCACAAAGGAGGCACTTAAAAGGAACAAAACATTCTTGCCCGGCCCGGGTCCCGTTAGCAATCTTAGCAGACTTGCTTCCTCGAGTTCAAGAATTAATTCGTTCTTTCTTTTACAAACATGCAGAGGCAACCCTACTTTACCCACAGGGCCCCCCCTCTACCACAAGAGAGTTCCAAAATGTCCAAATCTATCCAGATGGAACCCTGCCATGGAACGGAAACAGAAACCAGAACGTTTAAACCAGAGCCTCAGATTCAAAACAAGACTGACTTTCCTAGATCGGACTAACAGATTTATCTAGCTGTGGGGTGCTGGGGGGGGCAACGGTGGGAGGGGCTTCTGGAGTTCTGGGCCCACTGGTGGACCTCCTGATGGCACTAGGGTTGGGCCACTATGTGATGAAGAGCACTGGATAGGATGGATCCAGCATGGCTTCTCTTATGTTAATAAAGTTTAATAAATTCAGTGCCAGAGGGACAGCTGTGTGGAGAACGTTCTAAAAGTGAGGGGCCACAACCAATGCTTCCTCTAAGCTGTTGAGTCTTGTGAGCAAAAATTCTACTTTGTGAGCTACTGGCATTAAAGTTGTGAGACCTTCATAAGAACATGAGAACCCTGCTGGATCAGACCAAGTGGCCAATCTAATCCAGCATCCTGTCTCACACGGTGGCCAGCCAGTTCCTCTGGAGGGCCAACAACAGGGCGGAGAGGTCGAGGCCTTCATAAGAACATCAGAACAGCCTTGCTGGATCAGACCAGAGGTCCATCTAGTCCAGCATCCTGCCTCAGTGGCCAGCCAGTTCCATTGGAAGGCCAACAACAGGGCATAGAAGAGGAGGCCTTCATAAGAACATCAGAAGAGTCCTCTTGGATCAGACCAGTGGGTCCATCTAGTCCAGCATCCTGCCTCACACAGTGGCCTGCCAGTTCCTCTGGAGGGCCAACAACAGGGCACAGAGGCTGAGACCTTCACAAGAACAGGAGAACCCTGCTGGATCAGACCAAGTAGCCAATCTAATCCAGCATCCTGTCTCACACGGTGGCCAGCCAGTTCCTCTGGAGGGCCAACAACAGGGCAGAGAGGTCGAGGCCTTCATAAGAACATCAGAACAGCCTTGCTGGATCAGACCAGTGCTCCATCTAGTCCAGCATCCTGCTTCACACAGTGGCCAGCCAGTTCCTCTGGAGGGCCAACAACAGGGCATAGAGGCCAAGGCTTTCATAAGAACATCAGAAGAACCCTACTGGGTCAGACCAGTGAAGGTCCATCTAGTCCAGCATCCTGCCTCAGTGGCCAGCCAGTTCCCCTGGAGAGCCAAAAACAGGGCATAGAGGCGAAGGCCATCATAAGAACGTAAAGGGGGCCACTCAGCTCGATTTACTGCCATTTTCACGTCCCGGTCTGCTCCTGCTTTTCAGCCTCATCTTTTCAGAGGCGCCTGTGGAATCTGCTGTTTATCTTTCACATAAGACCTCCAAGGGCCTTCCTACATTTGCCAGCCTGTGGCAAGTCAGCTTGTACTATCAAGGAAATGGTGAGCGGATCGCTGGGCACCAAGGGCAGCTTTGGAAATTCATTGAAGGCTGAAGGCAGCCTCCCTGCTCTGACAAACCGGGCAGAACATCACACTAGTTAGGAGAGGACGAATTAACAGGAAAACGGGCTAGATCTCAGCGGGCGTGCATGGGGACTGTGCTATTTACAGGAACCAAGTGCCACGAAAAGAAGAAATGACTCATCAATGCAGATAGACATGTATGGAGATTAAAAGGCCGACGTGGGTTGTACTGCGGTGGAGGGGCGGGCGAATTAATGGTCTCTTTGGATCTTTGAAGCTAAGCAGGGTCAGCCCTAGTTAGCTCTTAGAGGGGAGACCACAAAACACAATTCTTCATCGCTGGTGAAATCTTCGGCTTGACTTCGCGAGCGAAGATTTGAGAAAGGTGCAGTAATCCACGTCTGCTGCAGGCTCGCTGGTGGCTGACAAGACCAATGCGGGACAGGCAGGTCCGGCCACAGTGGCTGAAGGGAAAAGTCTGATTTGGGGTTGATGCTGTAGCAGTGCGATTCTTTTTTGACTGCAAGTAAGGATGCCCATTGACTGCGGCTAGCCAACTGGGGGGGGGGGGAGGGGCGGAGACGAGCTTTGTTTAGGCCACCTTTTCTAGGCCCCTCTCCCGTGCGGAACAAGCAGTGCTGTCCCTAAATAAGGCTGCTTGGTCGTTCAGGGTGCTGCTGAAAAATGCTTTCGTCTCCGGGTCAGCATCAGGCGACCAATACCCTGAACCGCCTACATGCAGGATCGGGACTGCGGCTTCCAGTGGCATCTTCCACCTGCCGTTTCGCCCCTTGCCCATCGCTGCAGGACTTGGTGGGTTGTGGGTGTGGATATGCCCTTCAGGCCTGCACAGAGGAATTTTTAGGTGAAGCGCAGTGTGCGCGGTACTGGCTCCACCCTTTCACCTTGGGGTCATTTGCCATGGCCCAGTAAGCCAGGCTGGTGAAATACTTACTACCATTCTGTTCAAAAATAAATCCGGGAGAAGGGCAGATCTGGTGACACCTCTATAACCCAACAGAAACACAGTTCCATAGAGTGATCTTTTATCTTTCTCCCTCTTTGAAGAACCAGACACTGGTTTTGCATGCCTCCCCCCCCCACCCCGGACTTCTTTTTGTAGCAGAACTCCTTTGCAGAGAGCCAGTTTGGTGTCGTGGTTAAGTGTGCGGACTCTTATCTGGGAGAACCGGGTTTGATTCCCCACTCCTCCGCTTGCACCTGCTGGAATGGCCTTGGGTCAGCCATAGCTCTGGCAGAGGTTGTCCTTGAAAGGGCAGCTGCTGTGAGAGCCCTCTCCAGCCCCACCCACCTCACAGGGTGTCTGTTGTGGGGGAGGAAGGGAAAGGAGATTGTGAGCCGCTCTGAGACTCTTCAGAGTGGAGGGCGGGATATAAATCCAATATCTTCATCTACCTCACAGGGTGTCTGTTGTGGGGGAGGAAGGTAAAGGAGATTGTGAGCCGCTCTGAGACTCTTCGGAGTGGAGAGCGGGATATAAATCCAATATCTTCTTCTTCTATTAGGCCACTCCCCCCTGATGTAGCCAATCCTCCAAGCGCTTACAGTAGGCCCTGGAATAAGAGCCCTGTAAACTCTTGGGAGGATTGGCTACATCAGAGGTGTGTGGCCTAATATGCAAAGGAGTTCTGCTACAAAAAAAAAGTCCCCCCCCCAAAAAAAAACTCTGTTTGGGGCAAGTGTTGCTCTGTATCCTTGGTGCTTGGGAGGGGCAACAGGGTGAGGGCTTCTGGTGTCCTGGCTCCACTGGTGGACCTCCTGATGGCACCTGGGGGTTTTTTGCTCCTGTGTGACAGAGTGTTGGACTGGATGGGCCATTGGCCTGATCCAACATGGCTTCTCTTAAGTCTGGGGCAAGTGATGCTCTGTATTCTTGGTGCTTGGGAGGGGCAACAGAGTGAGGGCTTCTGGTGTCCTGGCTCCACTGGTGGACCTCCTGATGGCACCTGGGTTTTTTTGGCCCCTGTGTGACACAGAGTGTTGGACTGGATGAGCCACTGGCCTGATGCAACATGGCTTCTCTTCGGTTCTTATGTGACACAGAGTGTTGGACTGGATGGGCCATTGGCCTGATCCAAGATGGCTTCTCTTATGTTCTTAAATCCTGATGGCACCTGGTTTTTTGGCCACTGTGTGACACAGAGTGTTGGACTGGATGGGCCACTGGCCTGATCCAACATGGCTTCTCTCCTGTTCTTACCCCAAACCATCTGAAGAAGCAAGTTTGTTTACAACTCAAGTTCCTGCACTGGAGCTACGCAGGAATCTGCTTCCTCCAAACTCAGGACATTGGTTTGTCAGGAGAAAGCAAACTCCAACTGGCCTTGGCGTCCCCATTCAGCTGGCAGAGAATACTGGGAGTTTATCCCGAGGCTTCCCAAATTAGCGCGGGGATAAGGGAAGGAGAGAGCAGGCTGAGATGAACACACCTTCGTCTGTGCAACGTCACAAATAAACTCAGGTTTGTCGGGACGATGCGAATGCAGCCGCCGTCTCTTTTTTTTTGGGCTTCACTCACCCCTTTTCTGCATGAAAACGAAGAGGTCGTCCAGGAATTTCTTCCGCTCGGGGTCGCCGTCCAGTTCGTACAACTGAGGGACAAAGCGAGAAAAATTTAAATCTGGCAGGGCTGGGTGGGAAAGGCAGAGCGAGGAGCAGCAGGCGACAAGCCTCAACCGGTGAGACAAACGGGGCTCAACTCGGAGGGACGGCAGAGAAGGAAGAGGAGAAGGCGCAGGAGGAGGTTTGGACTTTGGGCTCCTAAGTCAAAGCAGCGTCCTTCTTTGGAGGGCAAATATCCCGCAGTTACTCTTCAAATAGCTAAATCTGGCCGCTTCACCTTTAGGACGAGAAAATTACTAGTAGTTTGAGATGCCGGCGGTGTGTTTGCTTCAACGGCCATTCCTGTACATTTGTCAATTTTAATAACGTTGTAATACTTTTATCGTGTTTTTAAAGCCAGTTCTTATGGATATGCATATTTATCCCTTTTAAGATGCTGGCTTTTGTTGTAAATAAAATCTATCTGCCTGCCTTCGATATAAAGGCAAAGGCGGTCCCCTGTGCGAGCGCCAGACGTTTCCGACTCTGGGGTGACGTCGCATCACGTTTTCAGGGCAGACTTTTGACGGGGTGGTTTGCCATTGCCTTCCCCAGTCGTCTACGCTTTCCCCCCAGCAAGCCGGGGACTCATTTTACTGACCTCGAAAGGTGCCGCGCCCCTGGCGCCCCCCGGTGTCCCTCGACGTGGCCGTAGCCCCTCTGACTGCGACCGCCCCCTTTTTGGTCTCTCGCTGGAGGCCCCTGAGGTCTCAGAAATAGGGGGAGGGAGCTGGGTTCCCGCACCTCAGGCTCCCTGCCCCCTCCGGCTGTACTTGGGCTCCTGTCTCTCTCTGTTGGCAGCCCCTCTGCAGCATCAGCCAGCTTCCTCCGCGCCTTTCTTCCCTCACTGCTGCTGATGCTGCGGGGCGGCCAATCTCCCCACGTCCAAGGACGGGCGCGCTGACTGTGTGGGCTGGTGGGCGTTGCAGGCGTCACTCTGCTCGCAGCCGTAGAGGTATGTTGGGGCTCGGCTACGGGGGCTGCCAGCGTCGCCCTGGGTAGCCCCTCGGTTGCCTGTGGGCGGGGAGGGGGACTAGCGGGAGCGGTAGGGGGGGCTCCCCGCAGAGTCCCGGCCCGGAAAGAAGGCTGAGCCAGCTACCTGAACCCAGCTTCCACCGGGACTGAACTCAGGACATGAGTAGAGCTTGGACTGCAGTACTGTAGCTTTACCAGTCCGCACCACGGGGCTCTTCAGCCTTCAATATACCCAAGGGTTATTCCTTTCCCATGTTATCCTTGCGACAACCCGATGAGGTTATGGTAGATTGAGATACAACTTGCCCAAGATCCCTGCTGTGAGTTACCCAGCATGGCAGGAATCGGAACCAAGCTCTTCCCAGACCCAATGAGATACCACCCGGGCTCTGCAACCGAAGGCGCGGCACCAACCTTGGCAAAGTCTCGAGACACCTCTCTCCCTCGGCTGCTGTCTGCTTCTTCGTTCCAGCTCAGGTTCCCGTTCTTTAAAAAAGAAAGAAATGAGGGCATTAACAGGAGGCGGCGTGTCGAAATACAAAAGGGCGCCTCGTTTTTACTTCCAAGAACCCTGCCGCACAGATCGAGGCGGGAAACCGCATTTGTAGTTGAAAAGAGCAAGAGTGCAGCAGCACCTCAAAGACCGAGAAAATCGGTGGCAAGGCTGGAGTTCGCTTTTGAGTGGTGACGCACGAAAGCTCGTAGGGGAGGGATGGTGGCTCCATCATAGAGCATCTGCTTGGTAAGCAGAAGGTCCCAGGTTCAATCCCCGGCATCTCCAACTCAAAAGGGTCCAGGCCAAGTAGGCGTGAAAAAGCTCAGCTTGAGACCCTGGAGAGCAGGGGAGGGACAGTGGCTCAATGGTAGAGCATCTGCTTGGTAAGCAGAAGGTCCCAGGTTCAATCACCGGCATCTCCAACTCAAAAGGGTCCAGGCCAAGTAGGCGTGAAAAAGCTCAGCTTGAGACCCTGGAGAGCTGCTGCCAGTCTGACTTTGATGGACCCAAGAGGGTCTGATTCAGTAGAAGGCAGCTTCATATGTTCATATGTATCCTGCCACAAATTTTGCTAATCTTCAAGGTGCTCCTGGACCCTTGCAAATTAGGGTTGCAGTGCTTGGTTGAGCCAGAGATGGCCAGCGGATCATTTTCACAGGAGAGAAGAAGAAGAAATTGGATTTATATCCTGCCCTCCACTCCGAAGAGTCTCAGAGTGGCTCACAATCTCCTTTACCTTCCTCCCCCACAACAGACACCCTGTGAGGTAGATGAAGATATTGGATTTATATCCCGCCCTCCACTCCGAAGAGTCTCAGAGCGGCTCACAATCTCCTTTACCTTCCTCCCCCCACAACAGACACCCTGTGAGGTAGGTGGGGCTGAGAGAGCTCTCACAGCAGCTGCCCTTTCAAGGACAACCTCTGCCAGAGCTATGGCTGACCCAAGGCCATTCCAGCAGCTGCAAGTGGAGGAGTGGGGAATCAAACTCGATTCTCCCAGATAAAAGTCTGTGCACTTAACCACTACACCAAACTGGCTCTCCTGAAGTGCTTCAGTAAGGAAGCAGAAAGCCTTCCTAACCTGCTACACGCTCACTCAGCAAACACTGTGCCTGGGAACCTGCGGACTTCAGAAGCCCTCCCGCTGTTGCCCCACCCAAGCAACGAGAGACCTTTTCAGAATTCAACTGCCCTTGCGGAATTCTCGAGGGACTCCGCCAAGTGATTTCGAATGGTGGCTTGGATCCTATGGAGGATTCCCATGAGCCAAAAAGGTTTTGGTGCCTAGACTGCAATTTCCCTGCATCCTCCTTCTTGCTGCAGCATGATCCCACCCTAAAATGTTCCAGGGAGAACGGGAACTCGAGGAACAGTGCAAGATAGATAAGGGGAGAAATCAGAGGTGAGGCAGCCATTGTGTGGTCAAGAAACCAACTTCAGGCCAGCACATTGGAGTCTGCTTTGACAGGTCTTGGTGGCCACATTCACGAAATTGAAGTAATCCTGGTTAATTAGAAGAAGACAGAAGATATTGGATTTATATTCCGCCCTCCACTTTGAATCTCAGAGCGGCTCACAATCTCCTTTTCTCCCTTCCCCAACAACAAACACCCTGTGAGGTGGGTGGGGCTGAGAGGGCTCTCACAGCAGCTGCCCTTTCAAGGACAACTCCTACGAAAGCTATAGCTGACCCAAGGTCGTTCCAGCAGGAGCAAGTGGTGGGGAATCAAACCCGGTTCTCCCAGATAAGAGTCCGCACACTTAACCACTACACCAAACCGCTCTCAGTTAAATGACTGGTCCACGTTATGTCTGAAATGGCCCTCGGACTTGTGTCGTGACTGCACAGGTAAAATAACTGTTTGGCCAGATGACCAAGAATAAACTGGGTTTTCTCTATGAAGAAAGGCTGAAGAGGTTAGGGCTCTTTAGCTTGGAGAAACGATGACCGAGGGGTGACATGACAGAGGTTTACAAAACTAAAGCATGGGATAGATAAGTTTGAGAAAAAGTACTTTTTCTCCACAGTGGCAACGCTGAATTTGAAATGCTGGTCTGAAAAACTGAGCTGGGACTGGAGAGAGACAAGAGGGCAATGTTTCCAAAGTTGTCATAAATTTATGTAGCTGCTTCAATAGTGTAAGACAAGGTGACGTTATGCATCTTTTCTGCCCAAACACGTATCCCCCACAAGTGTAGGCAAAGTTGCAAAAATATACACAACCGCCTCACACATTATATAACTTAATCTTCTGTCTGGAAATGAAAATTTCATCTCTCCGGCAACTGCCAAATCCATCTCGACTGTGTTAAAAATCTGAGCTCCTGCTATTATTCCAGTGCTTAGTTAAATAGACAGTGACTTTGTTGCTACTTAACAAGACGTTTCAAATTATGCATTTAATATCTGCCTCTTCCTGCTGTATCCTTTCTTCCACAAGGATTTCAACCGGGGCTATATTATTTCGTCTAAAAGCCTACGTGCTATGCAGACTTTCTTGAATAAATGAATGACATTATGGGAAAGAAGTGGATCCACTCATTTACTTAAAATATTTACACCCCATCTTTTGGTCCTCCGGGCATTTTACGTGTTCTCCAAAGGACAGGAAAAACACAAATCAATTTCAAACTCAGCGGCAAGGTCACATAAAACCAACGCACGACAACCAAAGTGGTCCAGATGCCAAATGAAAACCATGGCTGAATCAGCCACTCACAAAGCCTCAGCTTGACCTTCCTCACACGGTTGTTGTGAAGATAAAACAGAGAGCAGGAGCACGTATTCCTCAGCATGTCCCCACGGAGGAGAAAGGCAGGATATAAATCAGGGGCGGCCAAACTGTGGCTCTTTCACACATATTGTGTGGTTCTTGAAGCCCCCACCACCCAGGCGGCAGACGGCTTGGAGAAGGCATTTGTCTCTTTAAATCGCTTCTCCAAGCCAATGCATTCAAAGTTAAAGTTGTTTTACTTCCACCTCTCCCTCCCCATCTTCCTCCCTCCCTCATGTCTTGCAGCCAATTTGGTGTAGCGGTTAAGTGTGCGGACTCTTATCTGGGAGAACCGGGTTTGACTCCCCACTCCCCCACTTGCAGCTGCTGGAATGCTTGGCTCAGCCATAGCTCTTCGCAGAGTTGTCCTTGAAAGCGCAGCTGCTGTGAGAGTTCTCTCAGCTTCACCCACCTCACAGGGTGTCTGTTCTGGGGGAGGGAAGATAAAGGAGATTGCGAGCCGCTCTGAGACTCTGAGTGGAGGGCTGAATACAAATCCAGTGTCAATGTCTTTGTCATCTTCTTCTTCAGCAAGTATGGCCACCCCTGGTATAAGTGAACGAACTAAATACAAACAAACTGCAGGCGGACCTTCCAAGTGAAGGGATTACCACCCTAGGATCTGAAAGCGCGGCTCAAAGTGGATTTATTCAGTGCAGCTGCTGAATTGTAGCTTCATGTGACCTATGAAAGCTGGTTTACCCCTCATAGCGATGCTAGCCAAGGAACCAGCTGGGCCTCTGCAGGCGAGGAAGCAGACTAGCAAAGACGACAAAACGGACATTCGCCAAGGGGAACCGGGATGGAAATTACTCCCAAACGAGCCGCAGACCACCGCTTGCCTTGCGTCCGAACTGACTGATGCCAGTCAGTTAAGACCACTAAACGTCTACTTAAATAAACCGGACTCTCTCCTCGATTCCCGGAAGCTGCGATCAGTGAATGCCGGATAGACGGATCCTCTCCCTGATGATCACGCACCCGTTTTTGGAAGGACGGATGCCGAGTTTAAAAACACGGAGAACGTTTGTGTCCGATGAAGGGAGCTTTGACTCTTAAAAGCTTATGCCCGGCGGTGGCCAAACTTGCCACATAGAACAAACGTCAGATGTTAGAGAGCTGAAAGAATCATAGAACTGGAAGGGACTCCCCCGCCCAGGGTCATCTAGTCCAACATCCGCACAAAGAACCGTCTTGCCTGCCTGCTCTCAAACATCTGACGAGTGAACATCAGATGTTTGAGAGTAGGCAGGAATGCAAACAGATGGGGGAGGGGGAAGGAGGGAGAGGTGGAAAGAAAGCAACTTTTAACTGTAAAGGCACGCTCCAAGCTGCCAGCTGGCTTGGCTTGGCGAAGTGATTGTAAAGAGAGGAATGCCTTTTCCAAGCCGGCCGATGGGGTGGCGAGGGCTGTGAGAGCCACACAATGTGTGTGAAAGAGCCACGTGTGACTCACAAAGTACAGTTTGCACACACACACACACACACACCCCGCGCCCCGGCTTATTCTCTGAAATGCTTCTTGGTCTCTGAGGCGCTACTGAAATGAACACTGTTCCAACTGCACTGACCCGCTGCCCCCTGAAACATGAAAATAAGCAGAAGTAAGTACCTGGGGGCCAGTTTGGTGTAGTGGTTAAGTGTGCAGACTCTTATCTGGGAGAACCAGGTTTGATTCCCAACTCCGCCACTTGCAGCTGCTGGAATGGCCTTGGGTCAACCGTAGCTCTCGCAGGAGTTGTCCTTGAAAGGGCAGCTGCTGTGAGATCCCTCTCAGCCCCACCCACCTCACATGGTGTCTGTTGTGGGGGAGGGAGATAAAGGCAATTGTGAGCCACTCTGAGTGGAGGGCGGGATATAAATCCAATGTCTTCTTCTTAGGGAGGTGAGAACCTTCACCATGGCAGGATTCCTGGTGCGAATGCCCCATCCTCGGATTACCAAGACAAGGCTACTAAAAACGCATTCGCATTTTCTACATTCCATTTCTCCCTGCAAATGTTGAATCAAGCATGGAGTTCTGGCAGAGGGCCATCAGCGGCTATTAGCCACCGCCGTATTGTTGGAACTCTCTGTCTGGGGCAAGTGATGCTCTGTATCCTTGGTGCTTGGGAGGGGCCACAGTGGGAGGGCTTCTAAGAACATCAGAGAAGCCATGTTGGATCAGGCCAAAGGCCCATCCAGTTCAACACTCTGTGTCACATAAGGACATAAGAGAAGCCCTGTTGATCAGGCCAGCGGCCCATCCAGTCCAACACTCTGTGTCACACAGTGGCAAAAAAATTTATATACACACATACACTGTGGCTAATAGCCACTGATGGACCTGTGCTCCATATTTTTATCTAAACCCTTCTTGAAGGTGGCTATACTTGTGGCCGCCACCACCTCCTGTGGCAGTGAATTCCGCATGTTAATCACCCTTTGGGTGAAGAAGGACTTCCTTTTATCCGTTTTAACCTGTCTGCTCAGCAATTTCATCGAATGCCCACGAGTTCTTGTATTGTGAGAAAGGGAGAAAAGTACTTCTTTCTCTGCTTTCTCCATCCCATGCATTATCTTGTAAACCTCTATCATGTCACCCCGCAGTCGACGTTTCTCCAAGCTAAAGAGTCCCAAGCGTTTCAGCCTTTCTTCATAGGGAAAGTGCTCCAGCCCTTTAATCATTCTAGTTGCCCTTCTCTGGACTTTCTCCAATGCTATAATATCCTTTTTGAGGTGCGGCGACCAGAACTGCACACAGTACTCCAAATGAGACCGCACCATCGATTTATACAGGGGCATTATGATACTGGCTGATTTGTTTTCAATTCCCTTCCTAATAATTCCCAGCATGGCGTTGGCCTTTTTTATTGCAAACGTACACTGTCTTGACATTTTCAGTGAGTTATCTACCATGACCCCAAGATCTCTCTCTTGGTCAGTCTCTGCCAGTTCACACCCCATCAACTTGTATTTGTAGCTGGGATTCTTGGCCCCAATGTGCATTACTTTGCACTTGGCCACATTGAACCGCATCTGCCACGTTGACGCCCACTCACCCAGCCTCAACAGATCCCTTTGGAGTTCCTCACAATCCTCTCTGGTTCTCACCACCCTGAACAATTTAGTGTCATCCGCAAACTTGGCCACTTCACTGCTCACTCCCAACTCTAAATCATTTATGAACAAGTTAAAGAGCATGGGACCCAGTACCGAGCCCTGCGGCACCCCACTGCTTACCGTCCTCCATTGCGAAGACTGCCCATTTATACTCACTCTCTGCTTCCTATTACTCAGCCAGTTTTTGATCCACAAGAGGACCTGTCCTTTTACTCCATGACTCTCAAGCTTTCTAAGGAGCCTTTGATGAGGAACTTTATCAAAAGCTTTCTGGAAGTCAAGGTAAACAACATCTATCGGGTCTCCTTTGTCCACATGTTTGTTCACCCCCTCAAAGAAATGTAACAGGTTAGTGAGGCAAGATCTTCCCTTGCAGAACCCATGCTGAGTATTCCTCAATAACCCGTGTTCATCAATGTGCCTACTCATTCTGTCCTTGATAATGGTTTCTACCAACTTTCCCGGTATTGAAGTCAGACTGACTGGCCTGTAATTTCCCGGGTCTCCTCTGGAACCTTTTTTAAAGATTGGGGTGACATTTGCTACCTTCCAGTCCTCAGGAATGGAGGCAGATTTCAATGAAAGATTACAGATTTTTGTTAGAAGATCCACAAGTTCAACTTTGAGTTCTTTCAGAACTCTCGGATGTATGCCATCCGGACCCGGTGACTTATTAGTTTTTAATTTGTCTATCAGTTGTAGGACCTCCTCTTTTGTCACCTCAATCTGACTCAGGTCTTTCAATACCCCTTCCAAAATTAGTGGTTCTGGGGCGGGCAAAAAGTTCTCATCTTCCACAGTGAAGACGAAGGCAAAAAATTCATTTAGCTTCTCAGCCATTTCCCTATCCTCCTTCAGTAATCCTTTTACCCCATGGTCATCCAAGGGCCCCACTGCCTCCCTGGCTGGTTTCCTACTTCTAATATATTTGAAGAAAGTTTTATTGTTGGTCTTTATGTTTTTTGCAATATGCTCCTCATAGTCCCTTTTTGCCTGCCTGATCACAGTCTTGCATTTGATTTGCCACAGCCTGTGTTCCCTTTTACTAATCTTACTTGGACTGGTTTTCCACCGCTTAAAGGAGTCCTTCTTACCTTTTACAGCTTCCATTACTTTGTTTGTTAACCACGCAGGCCTTTTCTTATGCCTGTTTGTGCCTTTCCTAACTTGTGGTATGTATTTTATCTGAGCTTCTAGGATTATGGTTTTAAATAGCATCCAAGCTTCCCCAAGCGTTTTGACCGTATGTACCTTTCCTTTCAGTTTCCTCCTCACATGCCTCCTCATCTCAGTGTATTTACCCCTTTTAAAGTTCTGGTGTCCTGGCCCCACTGATGGACCTCCTGATGGCACCTGGGCTTTTTTGGCCACTGTGTGACACAGAGTGTTGGACAGGATGGGCCATTGGCCTGATCCAACATGGCTTCTCTTATGTTCTTATGTGACACAGAGTGTTGGACAGGATGGGCCACTGGCCTGATCCAACATGGCTTCTCTTATGTTCTTATGTGACACAGAGTGTTGGACAGGATGGGCCATTGGCCTGATCCAACATGGCTTCTCTTATGTTCTTATGTGACACAGAGTGTTGGACAGGAGGGGCCACTGGCCTGATCCAACATGGCTTCTCTTATGTTCTTATGTGACACAGAGTGTTGGACAGGACGGGCCACTGGCCTGATCCAACATGGCTTCTCTTATGTTCTTAAGGTGGCTCAGAACAGCCACTGCTTCTGCATTCTATCCTGACAACCACCTTGCAAGGGAGGTTAAGGCTGAGAGAACGTGACTGGTGCAAGGTCACCTGGCAGGCTTCCAATGGTGGTAGAAGAAGAAGAAGAGTGGACTTCTATATCCCGCTTTTCTCCACCTTCAGGAGTTTCAAACCAGCCTGCGATCGCCTTCCCCTCCCCACAATAGACACTTTCTGTGGCAGGTGGCGCTGAGAGTGCTCTGTGAGAACGGTGGCTGGCCCAAGGTCACCCAGCTGGCTTCATGGGGTGGGGAATGGAGAATCAAACCCGGTTCTCCAGATCAGAGTCCGCTGCTCTTCACCACTACACCACACCGGCTCTCCGCTCTCTCACTCCAAAAGTGGGGATTCGAATATGGAACTCGTTTGGCGTCCTATCTAGTATGCCACGACGGTTCTTCATTTAGCTTTTTTAAAAAAACCTGCAGCCCCAAAGGGTTAACGCAGCGGGAGAAAGCGGGGAAACTTACATTAAGCTTCTAATTGACGGTGGGGAAGCTAAATTCTGCAGCCATCCGAAGTGCAAACACCCACCGTGAAAAGGTAGCTAGGGCAACCAACCAAGAAGCCACCCCAGGGAGGTCAAACATCGCTGGCTGCTTCAGATCAGCCGCCCGCCATCTGGTAGCGGAGCAGCCTCGCTGCAAATAGCTTCAATCAGACAAAAAAAAAAACGGCCCCTGGAATTCAACCGAGGGTTTCTGCCAAACAAAAACGGGGGTCCAAATTTTTGCTTAAAAAAAAAAAATTAAATCCATTCTAATGCCCACGGTCTTAGCGGCATCTGGTTGAGACACTGATGCCGAATTAGCAAGATTAATAGCTGCTTTCAGAGCCGGGCAAACCCCCTTCCCCACCCCCCACCCTTCTCTGGACACCCTAATGCCCGCTGATTTCATTGGAGGCAGTAATTCCTACAGGAAAGTCAGTTATCTGGCGAGCCCCGCCGGGCTGAAAGATATTTAACGGGGGGGGGATTACTGCCGCTTCTGTTGTGTCAGC
Organism: Heteronotia binoei; assembly: GCF_032191835.1. NCBI lineage: Eukaryota > Metazoa > Chordata > Lepidosauria > Squamata > Gekkonidae > Heteronotia > Heteronotia binoei. The sequence continues at coordinate 34,759,274 of NC_083241.1, forward strand.
TGTTTACCCCGGCAGGCTCCGACTACTGGGTCTCTCCTTCGAGAAGGGCGCTGAGAAGAAGCTGGGCTTGGAGGGGTGTGTGTGTGTGTTTGTGTGTCTTTCTGCAGAGATCACATCCCCACGCCTTAGCCCCCCCCCCCTTTCCCTCCACACAACAATGATCCTTCCGACAGATTGGTGGTGGGGGGGGAGAATGCTGCTCATCAAAGAAGCAAGTTGAGAAGAACGAAAACTTGTGGGGGCGGCTCAACCCTCGAGTCAGGAGAAGCCTGCAATTTGGGGGGGAGGGGGCGTTATAAAAGGCAGCATGGGGGGGGGGGGCGAGAGAAAGGAAGAAAACAGGAATAACTTGTTTTTCTCATTAGCCGACACGCACGAGAACTGCCGCTTGCGAGAAGTGACTGGAAATGGCCAACCAAGGGTCCTCTGACCTCAGCCAAGACCTGGCAGCGGATTTGCTCCGGTTGGTCCCTAGAATGCTCTCAGGACTGTAATAAGTGTCGTGTTTTAGAGCAGCGACTCCCACCTTTTTGGGTATGGTGGCAGACTCACAAGTCCAAATTTACTTGGTATGTGACCCAGGCAGGGCTGGCCCAAGCTTTATTTCTGTGATTGCCACAGAAATAAACAGCTTTCAAAAGAGGATGAGATAACTTCATGGAGGATAACTCTACCCACGGCTACTGGCCATGGTGACTATAGGGCAGCGGTTCCCAAGCTTTTTGGCACCAGGGACCGCTTTTGTGGAAGACAATTTTTTCCAGGGACCAGGAGAGGGGATGGTTTCGGGATGATACAACCGTGCACCTTATTTCTATTCGTTTGGTGTGGTGGTTCAGTGCGCGGACTCTTATCTGGGAGAACCGCGTTCGATTCCCCACTCCTCCATTTGCAGCTGCTGGAACGGCCTTGGGTCAGCCAGAGCTCTCGCGGAGCTTGTCCTTGAAAGGGCAGCTTCTGGGAGAGCCCTCTCAGCCCCACCCATCTCGCAGGGTGTCTGTTGTGGGGGAAGAAGGTAAAGGAAATTGTGAGCTGCTCTGAGATTTGGAGGGCGGGATATAAACCCAATATCATCATCATCATCATCATCATCATCATCATCATCATCATCATCATCATCATCATCATCATCTTCGCCACCCAACCTCTTCTCTACAAGCAGACTCAGAAGCCCTCTAAGTCCGTTCCTTTTCTCTAACTGCTGTTTCCCTTGCAGCAGAAAACTTGGATCTCAATTCCTAGACCGTTATCCTATACCCATCCCAGACAGGTTTCACCACACAGGCAAACTGAGGCTCAGTAGTGAACCATCTGCTTGACACGCAGAAGATCCCAGGTTCAATCCCAGTTATCTCCAGTTAAAAGGACCAGGCAGTAGGAGCTTATTTATTTATTTAACCCTGCCCTCCCCGCCAAGGCAGACTTAGGGCGGCTAACAACACGAGGGTCAGCGACAGCACGCCCAACCATTTAACAGTAAATACAAACAACATTAAATCTAAAAACGTTAAAACATTTAAAACATCTGGTGCTAATTCGACGTATTCAGATAACAAGATATTAGGGGTGGTAATCAGACCAGTCGATTTTTAAGCTTCTGGAGGTCCCAGACAAGCCACTGGTGGTGTTTCTGGGCCCAATCCATCGCTGTAGATGTCATTACGAAAAAGCGTGGTGGAAGAGTGCCGTTTTTAAGGCCCTGCGGAACTGTGTGAGCTCTCGCAGGGCCCTCACCTCCTCCGGCAACTCATTCCACCAGCTAGGAGCAGCGATGGAAAAGGCCCTGGCTCCCCCTAGCCTCTTTTGATGCTGAGGACCATCAACCGGTTTTGGGTTCCAGACCGAAGTGCTCGCTGGGACATATTATGGGGAAAGGCGGTCCCTAAAGTATGCAGGACCCTGGCCATATAGGGCTTTGAAGGTGATAACCAGCACCATGAAGCGAATCCAGTACACTATCAGTAGCCAGTGCAGTGCTTTTAGCACAGGCCGAATGTGCTCCCGTAAAGGAAGTCCCATTAACAACCTGGCTGCAGCGTTCTGCACTAGCTGGAGTCACCGGATTTGGGACAACGGCAGCCCCACGTAGAGGGCATTGCAGTAATCTAATCTCTAGATGACCGTAGCACGGATCACAGTAGCCAAGTCGTCACAATCAAGAAACTGCCTTACCGTCCGCAGATGGTAAAAAGCTGACCTGGCAGTGGCAGCTACCTGGGCCTCCGTCATTAAGGAGGCGTCCAAGAGCACTCCTAAGCTTTTAACCTTGGGCGCCGGCATAAGCTGCACCCCATCGAAGGTCAGTAAATGGACCTCCGGTCCCAGACCGCGGCAACTTAGGTACAGGACCTCCGTCTTCGTCAGATTTAATTTCAGTCCACTCAGCCTGAGCCACCCCGCCACAGCTTGTAATGCTGCGGGCAGATCTTCTAGGGTGGAATCGGAATGGCCACCCATCAAAAGGTAGAACTGGGTGTCAACAGTGTACTGGTGACAACCCAGCCCATACCTCTGGGCAACCTGGGCGAGGGGGCGCAAGCAGGTGTTAAAATAACATAGGAGAAAGAACCGCTCCCTGCGGCTCTCCACAAATAAGTGGGTGTCGCTGGGATAGCTCTTCCCCTAGTGCCACCCTCTGTCCCCGACCTTGGAGAAAGGAGGAAAGCCTCTGCAAGGCTAACCCCTGGATTCCAGCACCGGCCAGGCGACAGGTCAGTAACTGATGATCAACCGTGTTGAACACTGCCGACAGGTCTAATAACATCAGCCCCGCCGAGCCACCTCTATCCCAGCCAGCTGGGAAAGACCTCTGCTTGAGACCCTGGACAGCTGCTACTGGTCAGAGTAGGTGATACGAGAGACCTCTGCCTGAGACCCTGGAGAGCAGCTGCCAGTCCGAGCAGACGATACTGACTTTTGACAGACCATAGGGCTGATTCAATATAAGACAGGGGTGTCAAACATGCAGCCCGGGGGCCAAATCAGGCCCCCGGAGGGCCCCTATCAGGCCCCTGAGCAACTGGCTGTCATCTGCTTCCCTCGGCCTCTCCCTTGCTTCCTTCTGCATCTCAGCTTGCTTTGCAAGGCTTGCTCAATCGCACAAGAGCTACGGAGCAAAACCTCGATTTTCTCCATTGGTTAAGGCTCCACCGCCTCCTGGTTCCCTGGGGAGGGAGGGAAAGAGCCAGAGCTTCCTTTGCCCAGTTCCCCGGATCCCACGGGAGAGATACAAAGAAAGTACCTTTAAGACCAATGAGTGCTAATGTTTTAAGTATGTTTTATTTAAGGTTTTTTTTAAAAAAGAAATCTTTAATGGTGTTTGTGTCCTTTTAAAAGTTTATCTCTCTGCTACCTAATCTTAAATATGTACACGCACGGCCCGGCCCAACACGGTCTAGCCTCACAAGGTCTCATGTATGTCAGATCTGGCCCTCATAACAAATGAGTTTGACACCCCTGAGGCATGGCCGCTGCTTTCGACTGTGCTCCGGACAAACCTGAGCAGGAAGCCACAAAAACAGTCCCATCCACGCCAACGGAGAAACGCAAAAACCCTTCCCGCTCTTTGCAAAGACAAACTGACAAGATGGTTTGGCCGTCTCAAGACGGTCTTACCCAGTCGGTTTTAGACCTGCATGCAAGCACTCCTGAACGTTTCATTTTTCAAAAAAAAAGTTGTAAGCCCTCCCCACAACACAAAACCTGCAGGCGACATTCCCCCTTTCCCTCCACCCTGAATGCACCTTCTGAGGGTAGTTAGCTATCGAAGCGCTCCTCCCCAGAGCCTGCTAGCCTGACTTTACAGAAGCAATTAAACCAGCGGCTATTTTAGGATTACTCCTGAGCCACCTGGAACATCTTATTAGAGTGGAATTCAGATGTCCAAAACAATTCCAGTTTCCCCGCTGCCCTGCCCCCCTCTACAATAAAGGCCAGTTAACCCTTTCCTCATGGGGAGACGAAAGAACTCTCTACAGTGTCAACGTATCGCCGTGCAGGGCCTTTTTTTGTAGCAGGAACTCCTTTGCAGGTTAAGCCACACTGTAGCCAATCCTCCTGGAGCTTACAGGGCTCTTCTTACAGGGCCTACTGTAAGCTCCAGGAGGATTGGCTACATCAGGGGTGTGTGGCCTAATATGCAAAGGAGTTCCTGCTACAAAAAAGGCCCTGGGTGTTACCATTTCTTGAGGAACTGGGTCAGTGGCAGGGTCGGTGGCTCAGTGGTAGAGCATCTGCTTGGTAAGCAGAAGGTCCCCAGGTTCAATCCCCGGCATTTCCAACTCAAAAGGGTCCAGGCAAGCAGGTGTGAAAAACCTCAGCTTGAGACCCTGGAGAGCCGCTGCCAGTCTGAGTAGACAATACTGACTTTGATGGACCGAGAGTCTGATTCAGTATAAGGCAGCTTCATAGGTTCATATGAAATTATTCACAAGCTTTAAGAACATAAGAGAAGCCACGTTGGATCAGACCAATGGCCCATCCAATCCAATACTCTGTGTCGCACAGTGGCCAAAAAACCAGGCGCCATCAGGAGGTCCACCAGCGGGGCCAGAACACCAGAAACCCTCCCGCCGCTGCCCCCGCAAGCACCCAGAATACAGAGCATCACTTGCCCCAGGCAGAGAGTTCCATCTATACCCCTGTGGCTGAAAGCCACTGATGAACCTCTGCTCTGAACCCTTCTGAGGTCCCTAATCTTTTTTGAACTGTGGGTACCGTGGAATTCTAACACGGTGTAGTGGATGCAGCCCAAATAAGGGCCGCCGCATGAGGCGGAGCCAGCCATAAAAATGGCCGCTGCGCCCTGACCAGGCAAGCCCGATCTCGTAAAATCTCAGAAGCTTAGCAGGACCGACCCTGGCAAATACTTGGATGGGAGACCACCTTGAAATACCAAGTTGGGATGAAAGGGGCGGGCTTTAATCAGCCACCCCTCTGAGTATCCTCCAGGCCCCCAGTAGAGTTCAGTCACCATGACTGCCAGGGGCAGACACGCACACAAAATACACACCCCCCCAAAAAAAAGCTGTTGTGGCTAACTGTCAGTCGTATGGTAAAGACCTTCTTGCTGCGGTGGCAGCTGCTGTTTAAAAATCTGCACTGTCGCGTTAAATCTCCAGGAGCCCGTCAGGAGGAGCGCTGAGACAAAGCCCACCTGGTCCTGCCCGCTTTCTAAAGACGCTTGGCGATCGCTAGGAAAGGTGTTGAGAGGCACCACAGTGCCAGCGGGCGCCATGGAGAGCCAGTTTGGTGTAGTGGTTAAGTGTGCGGACTCTTATCTGGGAGAACCGGGTTTGATTCCCCACTCCTCCACTTGCAGCTGCTGGAATGGCCTCGGGTCAGCCATAGCTCTTGCAGAGGTTGTCCTTGAAAGGGCAGCTGCTATGAGAGCCCTCTCCAGCCCCACCCACCTCACAGGGTGTCTGTTGTGGGGGGGGAAGGTAAAGGAGATTGTGAGCCGCTCTGAGACTCTTCGGAGTGGAGGGCGGGATATAAATCCAATATCTTCATCTACCTCACAGGGTGTCTGTTGTGGGGGAGGAAGGGAAAGGAGATTGTGAGCCGCCCTGAGACTCTTCGGAGTGGAGGGCGGGATATAAATCCAATGTCTTCATCTACCTCACAGGGTGTCTGTTGTGGGGGAGGAAGGTAAAGGAGATTGTGAGCCGCTCTGAGACTCTTCGGAGTGGAGGGCGGGATATAAATCCAATGTCTTCATCTACCTCACAGGGTGTCTGTTGTGGGGGGGGAAGGTAAAGGAGACTGTGAGCCGCTCTGAGACTCTTCGGAGTGGAGGGCGGGATATAAATCCAATGTCTTCATCTACCTCACAGGGTGTCTGTTGTGGGGGAGGAAGGTAAAGGAGATTGTGAGCCGCTCTGAGACTCTTCGGAATGGAGGGCGGGATATAAATCCAATGTCTTCATCTACCTCACAGGGTGTCTGTTGTGGGGGGAGAAGATATAGGAGATTGTGAGCCTCTCTGAGACTCTTCGTAGTGGAGGGCGGGATATAAATCCAATATCTTCATCTACCTCACAGGGTGTCTGTTGTGGGGGAGGAAGGGAAAGGAGATGGTGAGCCGCTCTGAGACTCTTTGGAGTGGAGGGCGGGATATAAATCCAATGTCTTCATCTACCTCACAGGGTGTCTGTTGTGGGGGAGGAAGGTAAAGGAGATTGTGAGCCGCTCTGAGACTCTTCGGAATGGAGGGCGGGATATAAATCCAATGTCTTCATCTACCTCACAGGGTGTCTGTTGTGGGGGAGGAAGGTAAAGGAGATTGTGAGCCATTCTGAGACTCTTCGGAGTGGAGGGCGGGATATAAATCCAATATCTTCATCTACCTCACAGGGTGTCTGTTGTGGGGGAGGAAGGGAAAGGAGATGGTGAGCCGCTCTGAGACTCTTCGGAGTGGAGGGCGGGATATAAATCCAATGTCTTCATCTACCTCACAGGGTGTCTGTTGTGGGGGAGGAAGGTAAAGGAGATTGTGAGCCGCTCTGAGACTCTTCGGAATGGAGGGCGGGATATAAATCCAATGTCTTCATCTACCTCACAGGGTGTCTGTTGTGGGGGAGGAAGGTAAAGGAGATTGTGAGCCATTCTGAGACTCTTCGGAGTGGAGGGCGGGATATAAATCCAATATCTTCTTCATGCTGAGAGAGCTCCTGCTTTGAAGCAACAGAGTCAGACAGGAAGAGTGTCACGTCCAGCGGGCTGGCAGACCACTCAAACGCAGGGCCGTGGCCAGGATTTTACAAGTTGGGGGGGGGGGGCTTTTTAAAAAGTCAAGGGCACCCTTTCCCACCCACTGCAGGGCCTGCCACTTCTCAGAAGCTTTCTAAAGTAGGGGCAAAAGCTGGAGGCTCTGAATGTGGCCAAATTGAGACAGCCAGCTCTAAAACTTTGGAGTGAAGAAGGGACTGCAGCTTGTGTGCTAGCGACGGGGCGGCGGGGGGTTCCCTTCCACTCCCTCTCGCCCACCCTGGCACTTTGCAGCCAGCCGCTCTATCCATCCCCCCCCCTCCCCAGCCCATCTGCCTCCCTCCTCTCGACCGGATGCTTTTGCTGCCCCTGTGAACTATACCCTGCTCAGCTCTCCTGGCTCTGGCTGCCACTGAGGACGGCTCAGCCGCGGCAAAAAGAAAATGAAAAAAAGCAGACTGCATGTTGGAGGTCCCCTGGAAGTTGGGGGGGGGGGCCCTGCCTGGATGTCAGGGGGCAGTGCCCCCGCAGGCCCCCCCTGTGGCTACAGGCCTGCTCAAACATCGTCAAGGCGTGAGGGTGCTCAAAAGGAGCATGCCCAGATGAACATTTCTCTTTTTAAAAGAAGCTTCTGAGCCCTGACTTGGGTAGCTCAGGATAGCTCACAAGCTAACAGGGCTGCTGGCCCTGGCTAGCATTTGGATGGGAGACCCCCGAGGAATAACAGCAGCCGGGAAGCAGAGGCAAGTGATCACAAGCCTCCTCTGAACCTCGAGAGCCAGTCTGGTGTGGTGGTTAAGTGTGCGGACTCTTATTGTGAGGAACACCAAGGGGATCTGTTGAGGCTGGGTGAGTGGGCGTCAACGTGGCAGATGCGGTTCAATGTGGCCAAGTGCAAAGTAATGCACATTGGGGCTAAGAATCCCAGCTACAAATACAAGTTGATGGGGTGTGAACTGGCAGAGACTGACCAAGAGAGAGATCTTGGGGTCATGATAGATAACTCACTGAAAGTGTCAAGACAGTGTGCGTTTGCAATAAAAAAGGCCAACGCCATGCTGGGAATTATTAGGAAGGGAATTGAAAACAAATCAGCCAGTATCATAATGCCCCTGTATAAATCGATGGTGCGGTCTCATTTGGAGTACTGTGTGCAGTTCTGGTCGCCGCACCTCAAAAAGGATATTATAGCATTAGAGAAGGTGCAGAGAAGGGCAACTAGAATGATTAAAGGGCTGGAGCACTTTCCCTATGAAGAAAGGTTGAAACGCTTGGGACTCTTTAGCTTGGAGAAACGTCGACTGCGGGGTGACATGATAGAGGTTTACAAGATAATGCATGGAATGGAGAAAGTAGAGAAAGAAGTACTTTTCTCCCTTTCTCACAATACAAGAACTCGTGGGCATTCGATGAAATTGCTGAGCAGACAGGTTAAAACGGATAAAAGGAAGTACTTCTTCACCCAAAGGGTGATTAACATGTGGAATTCACTGCCACAGGAGGTGGTGGCGGCCACAAGTATAGCCACCTTCAAGAGGGGTTTAGATAAAAATATGGAGCACAGGTCCATCAGTGGCTATTAGCCACAGTGTATGTGTGTATATAACATTTTTTGCCACTGTGTGACACAGAGGGTTGGACCTGATGGGCCGTTGGCCTGATCCAACATGGCTTCTCTTATGTTCTTATGTTCTTATCTGGGAGAACTGGGTTTGATTCCCCACTCCTCCACTTGCAGCTGCTGGAATGGCCTTGGGTCAGCCATAGCTCTGGCAGAGGTTGTCCTTGAAAGGGCAGCTGCTGTGAAAGTCCTCTCAGCCCCACCCACCCCACAGGGTGTCTGTTGTGGGGGGAGAAGCTATAGGAGATTGTAGGCTGCTCTGATTCAGAGAGAAAGGCAGGGTACAAATCTGCAATCTTCTTCTTACCTGGGAGAACCGGGTTTGATTCCCCACTCCTCCACTTGCAGCTGCTGGAATGGCCTCGGGTCAACCATAGCTCTGGCAGAGGTTGTCCTTGAAAGGGCAGCTGCTGGGAGAGCTCTCTCAGCCCCACCTACCTCACAGGGTGTCTGTTGTGGGGGGAGAAGCTATAGGAGATTGTAAGCTGCTCTGATTCAGAGAGAAAGGCAGGGTACAAATCTGCAGTCTTCTTCTTACCTGGGAGAACCGGGTTTGATGCCCCACTCCTCCACTTGCAGCTGCTGGCATGGCCTCGGGTCAGCCATAGCTCTGGCAGAGGTTGTCCTTGAAAGGGCAGCTGCTGGGAGAGCCCTCTCAGCCCCACCCACCTCACAGGCAGTGCTCCCTCTAAGATGAGTTAGCGTGAGCTAACTCACAGATTTTGAGCCTCCAGCTCACACATTTTTTCTCAGCTCAGGAAGGATGACCCCAGACCATGCTAATTTACGCAGGAGCTCACAACTTTAATGCCAGTAGCTCACAAAGCAGAATTCTCCCTCACAAAACTCTGCAGCTTAGAGGTGTCTGTTGTGCGTGTGTGCGGAGAAGGTAAAGGAGATTGTGACCGCTCTGAGATCCAGGGTATAGGGCGGGATATAAATCCAGTATCTTCTTCTTGCCTTCGAGCCCCGGTAGGGGTTCGCCAGAAATCAGCTTGTGACTTGATAGCATAAAAGAATGGAGAGGTAAATTTCCAATGCTGAACTCAAATGCTAAAATCTCAAATGGCTAAATCCAAGCTTTTTCTCTCTAAAGCTATTCAAGGATTGGGAGAGGCCATAGCTCAGCTGCAGAGCATCTGCAGAAGGTTCCAGGTTCAATCCCCGGCATCTCCAGTTAAAAAGACCGGGCGGTGATGGGAAAGACCTCTGCCTGAGACCCTGGCTCAGTCTCCGCTTGGCCTGCAGAAAGTCCCAGGTTCAATCCCTGGCATCTCCAGTTAAAAGGGCAGGTTGCATAAATCAAAGTAAATCCCAGACCAGCTTTCAAACTAGAATATAGCCAGCTTGGTGAGAGAGCTAGTTTGGTGTAGTGGTAAAGTGTGGGGACTCTTATCCGGGAGAACCAGGTTTGATTCCTCTCTCCTTCACTTGCACCTGCTGGAACGGCCTTGGGTCAGCCAGAGCTCTCGTAGGAGTTGTCCTTGAAAGGGCAGCTTCTGGGAGAGCCCTCTCAGCCCTACCCACCTCACAGGGTGTCTGTTGTGGGGGTGGAGAAGATAAAGGAGATTGTGAGCCGCTCTGAGTCTCTGATTCAGAGAGAAGGGCGGGGTTTAAATCTACAATTCTTCTTATTTTTCTACTACAATTCAGTCTGAAGATCAGCGAAACGAATCACAACCACTGCCGCCAGATGTGGAGAAATGGGGATAGAAGTCTTCAGGACTGGCACTGCATGCAGAAACACGCCCCCCCCCCCCCAATTCTGTGTGTGGGAAGAATCAACCCTATCGAGGCTTGCGCCCTACTTTTGCCCACCCCACCCTCCAGTGGTAAGATATGTGCCTGCCAAGACCGTGTTCATTAACCTCTGTTTATTCACAGACCTCCCCCCCCCCGCTTTCCCATCTTGTATGCCACAAACGTCATTTTGATTTTTTCAAGCTTGGCTATATTCTACAGCGATCACTTCCCCCAGTAACAAGCACCCGATTGCGAGAGCAGGAAGTGGTTTCCAGGGAACCGTTTTGACTCGATCCCTCCAGCAGCTCCGCGGGCACTGAGCTGAAGGGGAGAGGGGAAGAAGGAACGCCGCCCCAACGGAGGATTATCAGAGAATCAGCAGAAATTCCTCCTGTGGGTGGAGATGAGCCTTAGGAAGTGAACCAGATGCTGTTGTAGCACAGAACTCCGATAAGATCAAGATTACCGCTCTGGGTTGGAAGCTCGCAAGCATGGCGAGGGAAAGAGTAACAATTATCCCAAACACATACAGGACGCACGCCTGCTCCTTCTGCTACCTACAACAGGCTGCAAGCGAAGGAAAATTATCTCGCCCTCGGCTACCGGCACGAGTGCTCCACATCACGTCTGTGGCTTTCCAAAATGCTGGAGAAGCATCTAGCGCAGGGGTGGCCAAACTTGCTTCACGTTAAGAGCCACACAGAATAAACGTCAGATGTCTGAGAGCCGCAAGACGTGAGCCTCAGATGTCTGAGAGCCGCAAGACGTGAGCCTCAGATGTCTGAGAGCCGCAAGACGTGAGCCTCAGATGTCTGAGAGCTGCAAGACGTGAGCCTCAGATGTTTGAAAGCCGCAAGACGTGAGCCTCAGATGTCTGAGAGCTGCAAGACGTGAGCATCAGATGTCTGAGAGCCGCAAGATGTGAGCATCAGATGTCTGAGAGCCGCAAGACGTGAGCATCAGATGTCTGAGAGCCACAAGACGTGAGCATCAGATGTCTGAGAGCCGCAAGACGTGAGCCTCAGATGTCTGAGAGCTGCAAGACGTGAGCCTCAGATGTTTGAAAGCCGCAAGACGTGAGCCTCAAATGTCTGAGAGCTGCAAGACGTGAGCCTCAGATGTTTGAAAGCCACAAGACGTGAGCCTCAGATGTCTGAGAGCCGCAAGACTTGAGCATCAGATGTTTGAAAGTCACAAAATAGGAAGCAGGGAGGGATGAAAGCAAACAGATGGGGAAGGGGAGGGAAGAGAAGTGGAAAGAAAGCAACTTTAACTTTAAATGCATTCGCCAAGCTTCCAGTTGGCTTAGAGAAGTCATTTGAAGAAAGAAATGCCTTCTCCAACCTAGCCAATAGGACAGAGGGGGCTTCAAGAGCCGCATGATATGTGTGAAAGAGCCACAAGTGCCTCCAGAGCCACAGTTTGGCCACCCCGACCTAGCAGATCTCACGGCTAAACAGTGTGGGGGAACAGGAAATGCTCTCTATTCGGGGTGTGTCCACCCAGCTGCCTCTTTTGTTCAGGCTTTCCTTGAGAGCGCTCTCAGCTCTCGCGAGACAACCAGCTCAAGCGTTCATTGAAAGAGCAAGCGGCGGAAGGGAATTACAGAGCAGAGGCCCGTCAGTGGCCACTAGCCACAGGGTATACATGGAACTCTCTGTCTGGGGCGAGTGATGTTCTGTATTCTTGGTGCTTGGGTGGTGGGCGGCAGTGGGAGGGCTTCTAGTGTCCTGGCCCCAGTGGTGGACCTCCTGATGGCACCTGGGTTTCTTGGCCATGGTGTGACACAGAGTGTTGGACTAGATGGGCCATTGGCCTGATCCAACATGGCTTCTCTTAGGTTCTTACAGCTCTGCCTGCCTCTCATGAACGCATGAAGCTGCCTTATACCGATTCAGACCTTTGGCCCAATGAAGTTCGTGTTGTCTATTCAGACTGGCAGCGGCTCTCCAGGATCGCCTTCTACTCGATCCTTTAAACTGGAGGTGCCGGGGATTGAACCTGGGACCTTCTGTATGCCAAGCAGACGCTCTTACTACTGAGCCATGACTCCTCCCCTATAACATGGGAACACATGAAGCTGCCTTATGTTGATTCAGGCTATTGGTTCGTCAAGGACAGTATTGTCTACTCAGATCGGCAGCAGCTCTCCAGGGTCTCAGGCTGAGGTCTTCCACGTCACCTCCTCCTGATCCTTTAAACCGGAGATGCCGGGGATCGAACCTGGGACCTTCTGCATGCCAAACAGAGGCCCTGCCACTGAGCCGCAGCCCCTCCCGACCGCAGCCCCCCTTCTCACAGCCACAACAGACGGCCACAGAACAGACAGTGGTTTCCTTCAATCCTTCACGTTCATAAGGGTCCCACTGATCTGGGCTTGGCTTTTATTACCACTAATCGCCATGGTTGTTGAGGCAGCGCTTCTGCTCTCTGCACAAAGGGCTTTACAATCGCGTGTTTTCGTTCCCTGGGAGCGGCCCCTGACGTTTTCAGATCTGAAAAGCGGGATCTGCAGAGCTTCGCTCCGCCCCAAAGAGTCAAGAAGGGCAGGGGCTTTCGTCCAGATCTCTCTATGGTCTGGTCTTCGGCATCTCTAGGGTAAAAAGGACGTGCATCGCAATCAATCGTGCTGAAAGGCAAAGTGGGAAATCCAATTCGACTGCGGGAGGGACAAAAAGGACTGGAGTTGGGGGGCGGGGGGGCTCATTTCCTTCACCCTATGAAAGCAGCGCTCCAAGCTGAGCCAAATCAATCCAACCACTTCCTTTTCTTCTTCAGCTCTGCCACAAAAATCCAGTTCTTTAACGAGAGTCTTTCTTGAATGTGAGAGCTTTGCCATAGTGGCCCATCAGGGCGAGTGTCCTGTTCTCCACAGCGGCTGACCAGATGCTTCTGGGAAACCCGCAAACAGGAGATGCGAAGGTAAAAGTGCTTCTGGGTTTGTGTGCCTCCCCCTCCCCCCACAGAGCACACAACAACCAGGGCTTTTTTCTGTAGCAGGAACTCCTTTGCGTATTAGGCCACACACCCCCGACGTAGCCAATCCTCCAAGAGCTTACAGTAGGCCCTGTAAGAAAAGGCATGTAAGCTCCAGGAGGACTGGCTACATCAGGGGTGTGTTGTCTAATATGTAAAGGAGTTCCTGCTACAAGAAAAGCCCTGCTGATATATGAACATACGAAGCTGCCTTCTACTGAATCAGACCCTCGGTCCATCAAAGTCAGTCTTGTCTACTCAGCCTGGTGGCGGCTCTCCAGGGTCTCAAGCTGAGGTTTTTCACGCCTGCTTGCCTGGACCCTTTTGAGTTGGAGATGCCGGAGATTGAACCTGGGACCTTCTGCTTACCGAGCAGATGCTCTGCCACTGAGCCACCGTCCCTCCCCTGAGCATGCAGCATACAACTAAGAGGTATGCTGCTGCTCAGCTTGGAAGCTCCACTCTTCTAGGAATTTGCTCCAAGGGCCTTTTAAATTTGATGAGGCCTTCTTTTAAAGCTGTCAAAACAATATTGCAGTGCAGAATATCACGGCCAGATACGGTTGCCAACCCTGGATTGGGAAATACTTGGAGATGTTGGGGGCAGAGCCTGGGGAAGGGAAGGGTTTAGGGAGGGGAAGAGACCTTTTAATGGGACGTATAGCCTCCAAAGCAGCCATTTTCTCCAGGGGAACTAACTTCTGTCACCTGGAGATCAGTTCTAATTTAGGAGATCTCCAGGTCTTACCTGGAGGCTGGCAACCCCCCCAAAACAAGGCACGGTGAATTTCATCTGTCCTGAATCTGCTAACCATCGGTTCAGGGCTGGCCAGACTTTGGCTTGGGAGCCACATGTGGCTCTTTCAAACATATTGTGTGGCTCCTGAAGCCCCCACTGACTTGGAAAAGGCATTTGTCTCTTTAAATCACCTCTCCAAGCCAAGCCAGTGGCTTGGAGAGGTGATTTAAAGACACAAATGCCTTTTCCAAGTCAGTGGGGGCTTCAAGAGCCACACAATGTGTGTGAAAGAGTGGCTCAGAGAATGCATTTAATGTTCTTTCCACCTCCTGCCTAACCCTCATCTATTTACTGTCCTTCCTTTCCTTCCTACAAACGTCTGACGTTCATGTCTTGCGGCTCTCAAACATCTGATGTTTATTCTATGTGGCTCTTACGTTAAACAAGTCTGGCCACCCCTGCATCAGTTTAAGCATGTAATCTTCTAGTACTACAAGGCAATGTGAAAAACTGCTCCCTGCTGCATACAGTGTATTCATTTTAGATATATATAGATATTGGATTTATATCCCGCCCTCCACTCCGAAGAGTCTCAGAGCGGCTCACAATCTCCTTTACCTTCCTCCCCCACAACAGACACCCTGTGAGGTAGATGAAGATATTGGATTTATATCCTGCCCTCCACTCCGAAGAGTCTCAGGGCGGCTCACAATCTCCTTTCCCTTCCTCCCCCACAACAGACACCCTGTGAGGTAGATGAAGATATTGGATTTATATCCCGCCCTCCACTCCGAAGAGTCTCAGAGCAGCTCACAATCTCCTTTCCCTTCCTCCTCCACAGCAGACACCCTGTGAGGTAGATGAAGATATTGGATTTATATCCCGCCCTCCACTCCGAAGAGTCTCAGAGCAGCTCACAATCTCCTTTCCCTTCCTCCCCCACAACAGACACCCTGTGAGGTAGATGAAGATATTGGATTTATATCCCGCCCTCCACTCCGAAGAGTCTCAGAGCAGCTCACAATCTCCTTTCCCTTCCTCCTCCACAGCAGACACCCTGTGAGGTAGATGAAGATATTGGATTTATATCCCGCCCTCCACTCCGAAGAGTCTCAGAGCAGCTCACAATCTCCTTTCCCTTCCTCCTCCACAGCAGACACCCTGTGAGGTAGATGAAGATATTGGATTTATATCCCGCCCTCCACTCCGAAGAGTCTCAGAGCAGCTCACAATCTCCTTTCCCTTCCTCCCCCACAATAGGCACCCTGTGAGGTAGATGAAGATATTGGATTTATATCCCGCCCTCCACTCCGAAGAGTCTCAGAGCAGCTCACAATCTCCTTTCCCTTCCTCCCCCACAATAGGCACCCTGTGAGGTAGATGAAGATATTGGATTTATATCCCGCCCTCCACTCCGAAGAGTCTCAGAGTGGCTCACAATCTCCTTTACCTTCCTCCCCCACAACAGTCACCCTGTGAGGTAGATGAAGATATTGGATTTATATCCCGCCCTCCACTCCGAAGAGTCTCAGAGTGGCTCACAATCTCCTTTCCCTTCCTCCCCCACAACAAACACCCTGTGAGGTAGATGAAGATATTGGATTTATATCCCGCCCTCCACTCCGAAGAGTCTCAGGGCGGCTCACAGTCTCCTTTCCCTTCCTCCCCCACAATAGGCACCCTGTGAGGTAGATGAAGATATTGGATTTATATCCCGCCCTCCACTCCGAAGAGTCTCAGAGCGGCTCACAATCTCCTTTACCTTCCCCCCCCACAACAGTCACCCTGTGAGGTGGGTGGGGCTGGAGAGGGCTCTCCCAGCAGCTGCCCTTTCAAGGACAACCTCTGCCAGAGCTATGGCTGACCCAAGGCCATTCCAGCAGCTGCAAGTGGAGGAGTGGGGAATCGAACCTGGTTCTCCCAGATAAGAGTCCGCACACTTAACCACTACACCAAGCTGGCTCTCCCAGTTTGAAAGACACCCCCTCCCCCCCAAAAAAGTGTTCTCTTCTCACAGGGATGGCAGTCTGACCCAATGGACCATTCTGGATACCTTTTTCGGAAATAACATAGCAGCAAAAACGTTTTCTGCTACCAATGGGCCCTCCCCACCCGATCTGCACGACGCCCAATGTTATCTCTCCCCTCCACATTCATGTCTATCTAAGCCACAAGGCACAGACAGAACTCTCTGTCTGGGGCAAGGGATGCTCTGTATTTTGGGTGCTTTGGAGGGGGGCAACAGTGGGAGGGTTTCTAGTGTCCTGACCCCACTGGTGGACCTCGTGAAGGGAACGTGGGTGTCATGGGTGCTGGGGACCCTTCAGAGGAAGTTGAGTCTGATGAGGAAACTGTGCCCCTGCCACCTGCACCAGTGCCCCTGCCTCCTGCTGGAGAAGATCCCAGCCCCCCTGCCTCGCCCTCTCGGGTGGCTCGTGTGCGTGACCGCCTCCGGCAGGACCTCAGGGATCGGAGGAGGGCGGCACGCTCACAAGCAAGACGCTCCCTGAGCCCTGAGTTCTGAGAGGATTCTGGCCCTTCTAAGAGCAAGGATGCTTGAGTGGTAACAGGATCCTGGCTGCCTCCCTGAGCCAGCAATTAGCCCAAACGGGCAACAGCCAGCAGAGGGCTATATAGCTGTGGGCTTTGGGAGGAAGCTTTGTGGAAGCAACTAGTCATCTCCCTGACATTCTAGCATCCACTCCGGCTTGACTTTGGTTCCTGACTCCCTGACTTTGGCTTTGGACTTCTGGACTCCCTGACCTCGGCTTCTGGACCTCAGACCTGCGATACTTCTACAGTGATTCGGATTTGGCGCCTCGGACCCTCCTGCTTACTGGCTACTGACCTCGGACTGCCTCTGGACTTTGCCTGACCCGGCCCCAGCCGTGACAGATTGCTTCCACACCGACAAACACCCACTCCACAGGATGGATGCTGAAGCAAGTGAAACCACAGAACTACTGGCTGCGCTCCAAGCCCAGGTACAGCAGCTAACACAGGCAGTAGTGCACTTGCAGCAACAACCTGCGGCCAGTGCTCCAGCCAAGTGCCCAGTTCCCCCACCTGACAGATTTGGGGGTGCCGTGGAAGAATTTCCTGCCTTCCTAGCACAGTGTCGGCTGTACTTTGAACTGAGAGCACGGGACTTCCTCAATGACAAAACCAAGGTGTGTTTCGTCATCAGTCTGTTAAAGGGGCAGGCGGCCAAATGGGCCACACCCTTACTGGTCGCGTCCTCTCCCCTACTGACTGATTACCAGGGGTTTGAGGCCCACCTGTCTGCTGCTTTCTCAAACCCAGTCCAAGCAGCCACAGCCAACCGGAAGATCAGGGCACTGAAACAAGGCAACTCCTCGGTGGCTCAATATGCCACTGAATTCAAGCTCCTGACCCAGGACTTGGCGTGGAATGAGGCTGCCCAGATGGACCAGTTTACTGAGGGGTTGGCAGAAAAGGTCCTGGATGAACTGGCCAGGGTGGAGCAGCCACCCACGCTCCAAGAACTTATCACCCTCTGCCTCCGCATCGATGGCCGCCTGGAAAGTCGCCGCCAAGCCAAGACCAGAGGGCGCCAGCTCCCTGCGCCGTGCTACCTGGCTCCTCGCCCGTCCCCAGCTAGTACCAGCACCAAGGATGAGCCTATGCAGCTTGGAGCTGCTCGACCCCGCCTGACCCCAGAGGAAAAGACCAGACGCCGCACGCAGAATCTGTGCCTCTACTGCGGCACGGCAGGCCACTATGCCTCTGGCTGCCCTGCTAAGCATCGGATACCTGGACCTTCGCTGCCACCGCCGCCAAAAGGGCAGCCCCAGGCGTAAGTGGACCCCCCAGCCTGGGGCGACTAGCTGGGTCCTCCGAACAGCGGGCTGATACCCCAGGGCCATTCCTGCTACCAGTCAAACTCCGTCTGCCTGACGAACGCTGGCTGTTCGTGTATGCCATGCTGGACTCGGGAGCGGCCCACTGTTTTATAGATGCCGCCTTTGTGAAGCAGCACCAGATCCCTGTGCAGACAAAAGGGATTCCGTCGCTGGTGGAGGCTATTGACGGGCGCCTCCTCCGTTCTGGCCCCGTCACCCAGGAGACCTGTCCCATCACCTTCCACGTCCAGCAGCACCAAGAACAGCTGCGGTTTGATGTCGCCCGCATGCCTCGCTTCCCGCTGATTCTAGGCCTTTCCTGGCTGAAGCTGCACAACCCCATCGTGGACTGGGCCCAGCAGGAACTACGCTTCCGAGACCCATGCCCCCATCTGACTCCTCCCACCACTCTAGCAGCTGGCATCCCGAGTGGTGGTCCTCAGCTCCCTCAGAAGTATGTGGACTTTGCTGATGTCTTCGAAGAGACAGGAGCTGATCAGCTTCCCCCTCACCGGCCCTACGACTGTGCCATTGATTTGGTACCTGGGGCACCACTCCCGGTGGGGCGTCTGTACCCAATGTCGGAGCCGGAGTTGGCAGCTCTGCGAGACTTCCTGGACAAGAACCTGAAACGCGGATTCATCCGACCCTCAACCTCTCCCCTATCTGCTCCAGTGCTCTTCGTGAAGAAGAAAAGTGGGGAGCTCCGGCTGTGCAATGACTACCGGGCCCTGAACAAGATCACCATCCGCGACCGGTACCCTCTACCACTGATCCCTGAACTCTTGGATCGCCTAAAGGGGGCCCAAATCTACACCAAGCTGGACCTCCGTGGAGCGTACAATTTGGTGCGCATACGGCCCGGAGACGAATGGAAGACCGCGTTTGGGACCCGATACGGGCAGTACGAGCATCTGGTAATGCCCTTCGGACTGACCAATGCCCCCGCTGTCTTCCAGAGGTTCATGAATGACATATTCCGGGACCTGCTCGACCGCTTCGCGATCATATACCTGGATGACATTCTAATTTACTCCCGCAATCCTGCCCAGCACGCCGAGCACGTCCGCCAGGTCCTGCAGCGCCTACGAGCCCATGGTCTCTACGCCAAGCTGGAGAAGTGCGACTTCGACCTGCGCTCTGTCGAGTTCCTTGGGCACATCGTGTCACCGCAGGGGATCCTCATGGACCCGAAAAAAGTAGAAGCGGTCCTGACCTGGCAGGCTCCTCAGAATCGCAAAGACCTGCAGCGGTTCCTCGGTTTTGCCAACTACTATCGGCAATTCATCCCGGCCTACGCATCCCTGACCACACCCCTGACTCAACTACTCCGCCCCAAAGAACCCTTCCACTGGTCCCCAGAGGCCGATAACGCCTTCTCCACCCTGAAGACTCGCTTTGCCACCGGGCCACTCCTGAGATACCCCGACCCCCAGCTTCCCTTTACGGTGGAAGCTGATGCCTCCAACGTGGCCCTGGGAGCAGTGCTGTCCCAGCGCGAGGAGCCGTCCCAGCCACTACAGCCCTGCGCCTATTACTCGCGGCAGCTCACTGCTGCAGAGAGGAACTATACCATCTGGGAGAGGGAGTTGCTCGCGATCAAGGCGGCGTTTGAGGTTTGGCGACATTACCTCGAAGGGGCTCGCCACCCTGTTCAAGTGCTCACCGATCACCGGAACTTGGAACACCTCCAGACCACCCGCCGTCTCAACCAGCGCCAGATCCGGTGGTCCCTATTCTTCTCTCGCTTCGACTTCCGGATCTCCTACATCCCCCATACCCAGAACCGGAAAGCAGACGCGCTCTCCCGGAAACCGGAATACGCCCCTGCCTCAACTGAGACCGCGCCCGCTGCTCCAATCCTGCCGCCCTCAGTATTTGCAGCCACCTCCACTTCACCAGCACTCGTGGAGGACATTCGGGCTAGCCAGGCCAATGATCCCTGGGTCCAGCAACACCTCCAGGCTCTCCAAGATGACCCAACAGGGGAGTTCACGACTCGAGGCGGCCTCTTGCTACACCGCGAACGCCTCTATGTGCCGCCCGGGCCCTTGCGGGCAGAAGTGCTACGCCTGACCCACGACTCGTTACCCGCCGGGCACTTTGGACAGCATAAGACCACCCACTTGCTGACAAGGGAATTCTGGTGGCCACGAGTTCGCGCTGATGTTGCCCGCTATGTCAGCTCCTGTGACGTCTGCCGACGGGCCAAAGACATCCCAGCCAAACCCTCAGGGTTGCTGCAGCCCTTGCCCACATCTTCAGGACCCTGGGATACCATCTCGATGGACTTCATCACGGAACTTCCACGCTCCAAGGGTCAGACTTGTATCTGGGTGGTCGTCGACCTATTTACCAAGATGGCCCACTTTGTTCCGTGCCCGAAACTCCCCACAGCTCAGGAGACGGCTCAGCTTTACCTGCAACACATCTTCGTCTGCATGGACTCCCAGCCCATCTGATCTCCGATCGGGGCCCTCAGTTCTCCTCTCGGTTCTGGCAAGCCCTCCATTCCAGCCTGGGTACTCGAGTGCACCTGTCCTCGGCCTACCACCCACAGACAGATGGCCAGACAGAGCGCACCAATGCCACGCTAGAGCAATATCTCCGCTGTTACACCTGTTACCAGCAGGATGACTGGACCACTCTATTGCCCCTAGCGGAGTTTGCATACAACAACGCGGTCCATTCATCCACCCAAATGACCCCGTTTGCTGCAACCTACGGGTACCACCCTCGGTTCTTCCCAGCGATCCTACCACCCACGAATGTCCCCGCCGTCGATGCCTACCTGCAAGAACTCCGTGCCAGCCAAGACTTGCTCCGAGAGCAGCTACAGCAAGCCAAGGAGGCATATAAACGGGCTGCGGACCGAAAGAGGCAAGAAGGCCCTCCAGTGCAGCCGGGGGATCAGGTGTGGCTCTCAACTCGCTACCTGCGCCGGCCTGGTCGGTCTCACAAGCTGGATGCACGGTTCATTGGACCCTACCCCGTCGTTGAACAAATAAACCCCGTCGCCTTCAGGCTCCAGTTGCCACCCCACCTCCGCATTCACCCCGTGTTTCATCGCTCCCTCCTTGTTCCGGCTGCACCCCCTGACCCAGCTCGGACTCCTTCCCCACCGCCGCCACCACCAGTGTTGGTGGATGACGAGGAAGAATATGAGGTGCGCCAGATCCTGGACTCCCGGTACCATCGTGGAGGCCTCCAGTACCTGGTGGACTGGGAGGGATACGGCCCAGAAGACCGGTCTTGGGAGCCCGAGGACAATCTTCATGCCCCGGACTTGGTGCACCAGTTCCACAACGACCACCCCGACCTTCCAGGTCCCTCGACGGAGGGGGGCCCTGGGGGGGGGGATAGTGTCATGGGTGCTGGGGACCCTTCAGAGGAAGTTGAGTCTGATGAGGAAACTGTGCCCCTGCCACCTGCACCAGTGCCCCTGCCTCCTGCTGGAGAAGATCCCAGCCCCCCTGCCTCGCCCTCTCGGGTGGCTCGTGTGCGTGACCGCCTCCGGCAGGACCTCAGGGATCGGAGGAGGGCGGCACGCTCACAAGCAAGACGCTCCCTGAGCCCTGAGTTCTGAGAGGATTCTGGCCCTTCTAAGAGCAAGGATGCTTGAGTGGTAACAGGATCCTGGCTGCCTCCCTGAGCCAGCAATTAGCCCAAACGGGCAACAGCCAGCAGAGGGCTATATAGCTGTGGGCTTTGGGAGGAAGCTTTGTGGAAGCAACTAGTCATCTCCCTGACATTCTAGCATCCACTCCGGCTTGACTTTGGTTCCTGACTCCCTGACTTTGGCTTTGGACTTCTGGACTCCCTGACCTCGGCTTCTGGACCTCAGACCTGCGATACTTCTACAGTGATTCGGATTTGGCGCCTCGGACCCTCCTGCTTACTGGCTACTGACCTCGGACTGCCTCTGGACTTTGCCTGACCCGGCCCCAGCCGTGACAGAGGGGGTTTTTCGGCTTCTGTGTGACACAGAGTGTTGGACTGGATGGGCCACTGGCCTGCTCCAATATGGCTTCACTTATGTGCTTAAGAACTGGACTGCTTAGACGGAAACACTGCAGCTTTAAGCAACAGGCAACAAAATGTGGGCTGCGGCCCAACTAAAGGCAAATTGTGCAACGTCTACGTTGAATAATAAATTACCCAAATACTGAAACAGTACAGGAAGCTGAGAGATCAAAAACATGACTCGAAGATCCTATTTTAAAAAATCAGAACTGTGAATCTGGACTAGTGAAAATCCTACTTAGGACATTTATTTCCACCCTAACTCCAAGGAGAGCTCCAGAAGGCACCTATGGTTTTCCCCTGCCTTGCTTTTTTGCTCTCAGCAGCCCTGAAAGGTAGATTAGTCAGCGAGAGAAAGTGATTGGCCCATAATCGCGCAAGAAGCTGAGAGGCAGGGAGAGGAGTTAAATTTGGGTCTCCCAGGTGAGTAGGGCTTTTTTTCTTTTTTGTAACAATAACTCCTTTGCATATTGGGCCACACCCCCCTGATGTAGCCAATCCTCCAAGAGTTTACAGAAGGCCCTGTACTAAGAGCCCTGTCAACTCTTGGAGGACTGGCTCCATCAGGGGTGTGCGGCCTAATATGCAAAGGAGCCCCTGCTAGAATTTTATCTCTGGACCCTGTACTAAGAGCCCTGTCAACTCTTGGAGGACTGGCTCCATCAGGGGTGTGTGGCCCAATATGCAAAGGAGTTCCTGCTACAAAAAGATGATGATATTGGATTTATATCCCGCCCTCCACTCCGAAGAGTCTCCAAGCCGCTCACAATCTCCTTTACCTTCCTGCAAGTCCTGATCCAACATTCTGTGACACCACAGCCTTCTCTCACATTATTTACTGGCAAAACATCCATTGTTCTGACAGGGAGCGGGCATTTATTACGGGTGGGGGGGCCTCAGGGCACAGTAGCATATTGAGTACACAAGCTCAGTGGTTTTGCAGATGTGCCCAGACTGAATCCCTGACACCTGCAAGTTAACAGCTGCTCAAGTCTTGGGAATGCCTTCAGTCCATAGTTTCCCCACTCGATCTATGTACTGTATTTGTGCCTCGCCTTTCTTGCTGGGACTCAAAGAGGATTACACGGCGCAGATCAATGACCATCCGTAACAAAGCTTTATTCGAGTCCCCCTTCCTTCACCACTCCCTTTCAAGACAGTTCTTTTTTTCAGCCGGGAAAGCCTTTGAATGTTTCTCATGCTTGCTGCCTTTCGTAACTTGGGACTGCTTTCTTCTAAGACGCCCCAGTTTTGGTGTGGCGATTAAGTGTGCGGACTCTTATCTGGGAGAACCGGGTTTGATTCCCCACTCCGCCGCTTGCAGCTGCTGGAAAGGCCTTGGGTCAGCCATAGCTCTTGCAGAACCGTCCTTGAAAGGGCACCTTCTGGGAGAGCTCTCTCAGTCCCACCCACCTCACGGGGCGTCTGTTGTGGGAGGGGAGAAGGCAAAGGAGATTGTGACCGCTCTGGGATTCAGAGTATAGAGCGGGATATAAATCCAATTATGTTCTTCTTAACTGCAAAAAAATCAGTTTGTTCTAAAGCAGCGCAACCAAGTTTGAGACTACTGGCGCCTTTAAGGCCAATGAGTTTTTATTCCTGGTATAAACTTCCATGCGTGCTTGTGAGCGCTTCTTCAGATGCTTCAGTGTGCATGCACATGAAAGCTTATTCCGGGGGGGGGGGGGGGGGGGAACCTGTTGGTCTTAAAGGTGCCACGGGACTCAAACTTAGTCCTGCTGTTTCAGACAGACGTGGCTACCGAGCTGAGTCTATCTGCAAAAATCTTAAAAAGTTATCGATTCTGTTTTGCACTTTGCCGGGGTATTTTTAGATCCCGTCAGCTGCCTCACTGCGCTGAGAGTCTATCGCAGAAAGGCGGGGTTAAAAATAGCCTAAAATAAATAAATCAAAAAGCCTGTCAGGGAGTTTTGTCTGTGCAGCGTTTCCCCTCCCTGGAAACCTGAGAACCGGCTCAGCTATGCCTAAAACGAGGGGGGGAGGGTTAACAAGGAGTGACATGGAGACATTCTTCCCCCCCACCCTAATAAAGGGTTTTTTTTTTTCATCATTTCTCTTCCTTTCAATAACAGGCAGGCGATATTGGTCCCTACGGTCACAGCTCTTGCCGATGGAGTCCAGATGGATTTGGGAACCACTAAGAAGGGGAGAAGGGGGAATGGTGGGGGGAAGAGATTTCTTTGGGGATTAAGCTGGCCTCTTGACAAGCGGCCGACACTTCCCTCCTTGTTTTGTGCTGACAAGATTCTCACCGCCCCTGTGTCAGAAGCTGAGCTGGCCCTTTTGTCTGGGAGTGTGTTCTACAATTATTTACTCGGGGGGCCAGGTGGGAGGCCAAACGGAATTCAAAGCAGCTAACCCGTCAATGCCCGCATTCATTGCAACGATGTTCTAAAACAAAGCAGGAGTCAAGTCGCACCTTAAAGACCCACCAAGTTTTATTTATAACGTAAGCTTCCGGGTGCTCTGTAAGCACACTTCATCAGACGAGGGGATCAGGTATTGTGAGCTGAAATACATGCAGTTTGTTGATTAAGAGGGCAAACTAACTGATCACACGGTCTCATAAAACAGTGCGGCTTGGCCATTTGGTCTGGATAGCCATCAAAGGTAATAAAATTCCCTGCCAAATGGTGTTTCTGCAAATCTAGGTAAATCACAAAAGGGCATGGATATCCTAAAAAAATAAATAAATCCTACAACTAGGATATCCATGTCCTTTTGTGATTTACCTAGATTTGCAGAAACACCATTTGGCAGGGGACTTTATTATCTTTTACGGCTATCCAGACCAAATGGCCAAGCCGCACTGTTTTATGTGACCGTGTGATCATTAGTTTGCCCTCTTAATCAACAAACTGCATGTATTTCAGCTCACAATACCTGATCCCCTCGTCTGATGAAGTGTGCTTAGAGAGCACCCGAAAGCTTACGTTCTGAATAAAAATTGGTTGGTCTTAAAGGTGCCACTTGACTCCTGCTTTGTTCTACTGCTTCAGACCAACACGGCTGCCCCACTTGGATCTATCAACGATGTTCTAAGTAACCAAAGATGCTGGAAGTATCTTTAAGTTGACTTTGCTGCCATGGAGCTGTGATTTATAAACAAATAAATAAATAAATAAAAATAAAAGGATGGGGTTTTGGGGGAGGGGGAGAGAATGGTAACTGAAAGAATACAGGTCCCTCTAGTCCAGCATCCTGTCTCACGCTATAGCCAACCAGCTGAACAGAGCAGGAGTCAAGTCGCACCTTTAAGACCAACCAAGTTTTATTCGGGACGTAAGCTTTCGTGTGCTCTCTTAAGCACACTTCATCAGACGGGGGGATGAGATATATGACCCTCTCGTTTGATGAAGTGTGCTTAGAGAGCACACGAAAGCTTACGTCCCGAATAAAACTTGGTTGGTCTTAAAGGTGTGACTTGACTCCTGCTTTGGTCAACTGCTTCAGACCAACACGGCCGCCCACTTGGATCTATAGCCAACCAGTTCCTCTGGATGGCCAGCAATAGGGCACAGAGGCCAAGGTCTTCATAGGAACATGAACCCTGCGGAGTCAGGCCAGTGGTCCATCTAGCCCAACATCCTGTCTCACACAGGGGCCAATCAGTTCTTCTGGAGGTCCAACAACAGGGCATGAGTGTGAGGCCTTCATAAGAACGTAAGGAAAGCCCAGCAGGGACAGACCAGTGGGCCACCTAGTCCAGCCTCCTGTCTCACACAGGGGCCGACCAGTTCCTCTGGAAGGCCAGCAACGGGCACAGAGGCTGAGGCCTTCATAGGAACATAAGGAATATGAGAACAAAAGAGAAGCCATGTTGGATCAGGCCAATGGCCCATCCAGTCCAACACTCTGTCACACAGTGGCCAAAAAAACCAGGTGCCATCAGGAGGTCCATCAGTGGGGCCGGGACACTAGAAGTCCTCACACTGTTGCCCCTCCCAAGCGTCAAGAATACAGAGCATCACTTGCCCCAGACAGAGAGTTCCAACAATACGCTGTGGCTAATAGCCACTGATGGACCTCTGTTCCGTATGTTTATCCAATCCCCTCTTGAAGGAAAGTCCATCTAGTCCAGCTTCCTGTCTCACACAGGGGCCAACCAGTTCCTCTGGATAGACAACAAAAGGGCATAGAGGATGAGGCCTTTCCCTGATGTTGTCTCCTCGCCCTGGGATTCAGAGGATTAGCTTCTCCGAATGTGGAGGTGCAAAGAAGGGCATCAGTTCTGAATATTAATGCGACACAGAGGGAGGACCGGTTTTTGTTTTGTTTTTTTAGATCCAGAGCGTGTGCTAGTTGATGAAGGGAGAAAAAAAAACAATTTGTATTGCTTGGCCAAGCGGTAATAGCTTTCCGTCAAATAATCCAAGAGGGATCAAAAGATCCCACGCCTCCCACCTCGACGGGGACAGAGCAGTCGATGGGCAAAGAGGGGAGAGCTTACGGAGGGGGCAGAGCTTTCTGCCTCGCAAGCGTTAGGAGGGAATGGAAGGCAAGAGAAAAGCTGGGAGTCTTGCCCCACACATCCTTACCTGCTAAGCAACACACGTGCATCATCAGGTGTGCCAGAGGCAGTCTGACCCACAAGCCCGAGTAAACAGCCTCCAAAAACCCCCAAATAACTTACAGCCAATATTCCCTGTAAGCTATGGAGTCATGGGAGCAAAAATTCTACTTGGTGAGCTACTGGTATTAAAGTTGTGGACAAGTGCACCTTTAAGACCAACTAAGTTTTATTCAGAATGGAAGCTTTCGTATGCTCTTAAGCAGACTTCATCAGACAAAATGGGAATGGAAGTAGCAATTCTTAATATAAGCGGGCAGTGTAGAATCACGGGAATGTTTTTAGCAGATTAAAAGAATCACAAATAGGGATCTGTGTTTGTTAGGGCTAAGACAAAGCAGGGCTGAAAAAACACTGGAGGGTGATAAAAAGCAGACTGCTGTCGTAGGTGCGAAGTGCCATAAATCTAGGTAACATTATGGTAACATTCCCATGATTCCACACTGCCCACTTATATTGAGAATTGCTGCTTCCATTCCCATTTTGTCTGATGAAGTCTGCTTAAGAGCATACGGAAGCTTACATTCTGAATAAAGCTTAGTTGGTCCTAAAGGTGCACTTGTCTACTGCTTTGTTCTATTGCTTCAGACTGACACGGCTGCCTGCTGGCATTGAAGTTGTGAGTTGCCGCATAAATTACCGTATTTTTTGCACCATAAGGCGCTCCGGACGATAGGATGCACCTTCCTCCTGGGGGGGGCGATCCGCTGCCTCCGCCTCCGATCCTGGCGCTTCCCCCGCGCCTGCCTGCCTGGCTCCAGCTTCTTCCAGCAAGCGCTGGGATCGCTCCACGCTGCCCCCACCGCAAACCCAGAACTTGGCGAGCGCAGGCTGTGGAGAGGGCAGCGTGCTTCCTCCGTGCCTGCCTGCCTGGCTCCAGCTCTGACGCTTACAGCAAACGCCAGGATCGCTCCCTCTGCCCTCCGATCCCGGCACTTGCTGTAAGCATCAGAGCTGAAGCCAGGCAGACAGGCACGGTGGAAGCACGCTGCCCTCTCCACAGCCAGCGCTCGCAAAGCGCTGGGTTTGCATAAGGGGCGGGTGCTTCCTCCGTGCCTGTCTGCCTGGCTTCAGCTCTGATGCTTACAGCAAGCGCCGGGATCGGAGGGCAGAGGGAGCAATCCTGGCGCTTGCTGTAAGCGTTAGAGCTGGAGCCAGGCAGGCAGGCGCGGGGGAAGCGCCGGGATCAGAGGCGGAGGCAGTGGATCCCCCCCCAGGAAGGTAGGTACCTTCGCTCCGTAAGACGCGCACACTCCCCCCCCCCCAAGTGCGTCTTATGGTGCGAAAAATACGGTAGTTTGCTCTGGGGCCATTTTTCTGGAGTTAAGACAAAAATGTGTGAGCTGGAGGCTAAAAAACTCTGAGGCAGCTCGCACTAACTCAGCTTAGAGGGAACACCGTTTATAGCATGCTTTAATCCACCTCAAAACTCACTGTGGGGGTAAAAATATAGCGGGAAACTCTTATCAACCCAAACAACAAATAAATCTCACATCCGTCATCTGGGACCTTTAAAGGCAATTTGGGGGCACCAACCAAGTGATGCCCACTGGGACAAAAAAATCCCCACTTCAAAGGCACCCTTCGGTGGCATTATTTTTCTGTGCGTGTTAAAGCAAATCACACTCCCAGTTTTAACAAAGGAAGTACGGAGAGTTGCCAGGTGAGGAAATACCAGGAGGGTTTGAGGATAGAGCCTGAGGAGGGTGGGGCTTGGGGTGGGAGGGAGGGACTTCAGTGGGGTATAATGCCATAGAACGGGGCCGTCAAACGCCCAGCCCGCAGGCCACACCTGGCCTGCCCACACTTCAATCAGGCCCATGGCAATTCCCCTCCTCACCCTTCAAAGCTCTGAGGCTGCTGACAACGTTCTTGGCTCCTACTGCCTTGTCTTTGCTGGCTTCTAGGCTCGCAAAACTGCAAGGAAAATCCATTCCATGTTCTCCTTGCCACTTCGTGCTGCAATGTATTTCAATGGAGTGGAGCTAAGGCAGTTTCAGGTTTTGCCGTGTTTGTGGCCACCTGAAGCTCCTTCCAAATGAAGAGCTGGATGATTTGAGCCAGCTTGTCTCAGACCTGAGAACTGATGCCTAGTGGGTACACTAACCCACAGCCAAAGGGGTTACAATAACCCACAGTGATATTACACTGAAGAGCCATTGCCAGTGTGAATAGATCTGGGGGTGGGGGTGGGCAGAGAAGCTCGCAATGCCCAGCCATTTCATGTTTTCATAGGGTCAGAGCATTTTATATTTTCAGTTTACATTTTCAGTTTTTTCTGAGATTCCTGTGCTTTTTCCTTCGTGTTTTATTTTAAAAACTGTATTGCCGAATCCCACTATTCTCCCACCGTTCCATTTTAAACAAAATATCACAAGAGCTTTAAGCACGCTTGTATTTTAAGAAAGAAAAATCTTCAATTGTCTTTGTCCACGTCCTTTATAAAGTCTGTATCTCCGCTGCATGGCATTACATTTATGATGTGCATGGTCCCTGCCCCACAAAGTCCCATTTGTGTCAAATCCGGCCCTTGTAACAAATGAGTGTCGTACAGTCCATCTTCCAAGGCGACCGTTTTCTCCAGGTGAATTGATCTCTGCCACCTAGAGATCAGTTGTAATAGTGGGAGATCTCCAGCCATCAGCTGGAAGTTGGCAACCCTAGTTCCAGTGTGCATGATGGACCGGGCCATTGGTACATCTAGTCCATCATCCCAGACCACAAAGATGCCTCCAAAAGCCCTTCACATTCGATAAAATGTACAAGCAAGACTAACAACCGTTTAGCACAAACAATAAATAACAAGTATTCAATACATCATGCAAATCAACATACATAGTTCCAAAGTAAGGTATCAAAGTAAAGTCCAAACTCTCACACCGTTTCCCAAAAATGTCCAATTGGCCAATATAACCAGCAGTCCCTTTTCCAATTGGCTCGTATCCATTGCCAGATATCAAAATGATTGTAGAATAAAATCTCGGTAGCCCAAGGGAAAGTGTGGGACTTTGATCCTGAAAATATCGGACTGGTGCCCCGATTAACAAAACGAATCATTCCGCTTTTGTATTCAATGAGCCAGAGCGCACGGAAACCCGTGGTTGAGAAAGGCATGATTGCCAAAACCAGTCCCTTGGGCTACAAAGCTGAACAAAGATTTCCTTCTACAATCATTTTGATATCTGGCAACGAATACGGGCCAATTGGAAAAAGGGACTGCTGGCTATATTGGCCAATTGGACATTTTTGGGAAACGGTGTGAGAGTCTGGATTTCACTTTGATACCTTACCTTTGGAGCTATGTACGTTGACTGCATGATGTATTGAATGTATTATCTACTATTTGTGCTACACGGTCGCTTGTCTTGCTTCCGAAAGACCTTCGAGCAGGGCAATAAGGGCAAACCTTCTCTCTGCGGTCTCCATCCCAGCAACAGTGTTTGGAAGGTTGCGGCCTCCAAACATGGAGGCTCTGTTAAGTTGGCGTGGCTGACAGCCACAGACGGATCCTTCCCTCCATCCGTTGGTCTCGCCCCTTTTCAAAGCAAACTCGCTGAGAAGCTGCTGCTACATCTTGCAGCTATTGCATTCTGCGCATTTATTATTCCTCGCTTCAGGCACGTTAACTGTTCCCAACAGGGGTCATTTTGCAGAAAAATAGGTGGTGGAGCTCATTAGCATAACTCATGAGCATATGCCGCTCCCCCCCCAGCCAAAAGCGACCCGACGCAAGAAAGGAGAGCCGCGAGCGAGTGAGGCCTGCTTGGGCTGGCTAGAGATCCAGCCAGCTCGAGCAGGCCTTGCTCTCCTCCCTCCCCCCCTCCACCACCCCGTCAAAAGGCCAGCAAGCCACCCGCTACCCGAAATCACATCAGAAGTGGAGAAAGGGTGGTGCGGGCTTCTCCAGGAGTTAATGAGGGCTGCTGGGGGCGTGGCAAAGCCCCTGGTGGCTGGCTGGCTGCCGGCTCTCCTAATCCAGGGATGGTTATGCAGCTGCACCTGCTATTCAGTGGACAAGGCAGGTGGGGAGGAAGAGGGGGAACCCTCAGAAAGGTTCAGGAGCTGCGCTCCGGTGAGCTCCTGCTGAATCCGTAGTCTGGTTCCCAAGATCGTGAAGGGCTTTTATCTTAACCAACTTCTTTCAATGGTCTACTATTCTGTTTCATTTTAATGCTGTTTACGACCAATGGGCTTATTTTTAACATTGCCCCGTATTTTTCATCGGAGGCTGCCTCGAGAAGAAGTCTTTTAAGAGACGGCAGGGAAATGTCTTAAATGAGCGGCTGCCCTCTCCCCCGCAAAAAAAAAATCCCCCAGGCCATGCAATAGCCGTCTTACACGGGGGCGCTGCGGTGAAAGAGATAAGAAAGCCGGAATTTCAAACTGTTTGAAGTGATCCTTTCTGGTTGGGGGGGGGGGACGGGGCTGTAAAGAGGAACCCTGGATTTTATGCGCTTCTCAGCCCGGTTCCGTTCATAAGATCCGGAGGAAGCAATGGGCTGAGTCGTTTCCCCGCCCCCACTCGGACTGCAATCCCACACAGACTAACTCCAAAGTAATCCCTAATGAGCTCCCCAGGGCTTACTTCTAAGCAAACACAAATGGACAAGCGGGCTGTGCTATAGTGCAGGGGTCCCCAACCTCCGGTCCGTGGCCTTGCTAGCAACCGGGCCGAGAGTTATATAATTATTTCATTATACATTACAATGTAGCGATAATAAGAGAAAGACATTGGATTTATATCCTGCCCTCCGCTCCGAATCTCAGAACGGCTCGCAATCTCCTTCCTCCCCCCCCCCCCGCAACAGACACCCTGTGAGGTGGGTGGGGCTGAGAGAGCTCTTCCAGAAGCTGCCCCTTTTTCAAGGACAACCTCTGCCAGAGCTATGGCTGACCCAAGGCCATTCCAGCAGCTGCAAGTGGAGGAGTGGGGAATCAAACCCGGTTCTCCCAGATAAGAGTCTGCACACTTAGAGCTATGGCTGACCCAAGGCCATTCCAGCAGCTGCAAGTGGAGGAGTGGGGAATCCAACCTGGTTCTCCCAGGTAAGAGTCTGCACACTTAGAGCTATGGCTGACCCAAGGCCATTCCAGCAGCTGCAAGTGGAGGAGTGGGGAAGCCAACCCGGTTCCCCCAGATAAGAGTCTGCACACTTAGAGCTATGGCTGACCCAAGGCCATTCCAGCAGCTGCAAGTGGAGGAGTGGGGAAGCCAACCCGGTTCTCCCAGATAAGAGTCTGCACACTTAGAGCTATGGCTGACCCAAGGCCATTCCAGCAGCTGCAAGTGGAGGAGTGGGGAAGCCAACCCGGTTCTCCCAGATAAGAGTCTGCACACTTAGAGCGATGGCTGACCCAAGGCCATTCCAGCAGCTGCAAGTGGAGGAGTGGGGAATCAAACCCGGTTCTTCCAGGTAAGAGTCTGCGCACTTAACCGCCGCACCAAAATAATGTGCACAATTTGTATCATCCTGAAACCATCGCCCGCTCCTGCCCTCCCTCCCCCGCGGTCCATGGAAAAATTGCCTTCCAGAAAATGGGTCCCTGGTGCCAAAAAGGTTGGGGAACACTGCTGTAGTGTATCAAAATGACTTTATGCTTCCAAATTTCCTGAACGCTACAGCCTGGAGCAGAAGTACAGTTTATCTAGGTGCTCTGCTGACAATTGCCTGCTACGCTAGTGTTGGCTGAACCCCTCCAAACACTGCGGCAAGGTGACTGCAGGAGGCACCCAGCCACCCACTGTGGGGTAGGAGCCACTGTGTCTTTTATTTCTAACAAGGAAGGATGGGAAATTCCTGAAACTGGGGGGGGGGGGGGGTTGTAGCAGGAGCTCCTTTGCAGATTAGGCTACACACCCCCTGATGAAGGCAATCCTCCTGGAGCTTACAGAAGGCCCCGCACTAAGAGCCCTGTAAGCTCTTGGAGGATTGGTTACATCAGAGGGGTGTGGCTTAATATGCAAAGGAGATCCTGCTACCAAAAAAAAGCCTTGCCTGAAACCATTTTGAAGACGTTCACACAAGA
Organism: Heteronotia binoei; assembly: GCF_032191835.1. Lineage (NCBI taxonomy): Eukaryota > Metazoa > Chordata > Lepidosauria > Squamata > Gekkonidae > Heteronotia > Heteronotia binoei. The sequence goes on from NC_083241.1 coordinate 34,791,565, forward strand.
CACAAGAGGGCTGCAGCCCCTTATGATGTGAAACAGCGGAATGGCGTTGCGTAAGATGAGCCAATTTTGTCTGGGATGGTTCTATCACTGCTGCTCAATTTGTTTACAAGCCATAAATCTCTGGGCAGCTAATGTTTGCCAGAAAGTTCGTCAAGAGTTAACTCCCAATAAGCAGGGAGTCCGTATGAATGTACATTATTCTGAATTGGTCCATCAAAGGCAGTATTGTCTACTCAGACTGGCGGTGGCCCTCCAAGGTTTCCGGCTGGAAGTCTTTACACATCAACTTGCTGCCTTGGTCCTTCTAACTGGAGATGCCAGGGATTGAACTTGGGACCTTCTGCATGCCAAGTAGATGCTCTACCAATAAGCCAGGGTCACAGGTCAAGGTCTTTCCCATCCCCTACTGACTGGTCCTTTAAACTGCAGGTGCTGGGGATTGAACCTGGGACCTTCTACATGCCAAGCAGATGCTTTACCAATGAGCCAGGGTCTCAGGTCAAGGTCTTTCCTGTCACCTACTGACTGGTCCTTTTAACTGCAGGAGCTGGGGATTGAACCTGGGACCTTCTGCATGCCAAGTAGATGCTCTACCAATGAGCCAGGGTCTCAGGTCAAGGTCTTTCCCGTCACCTACTGACTGGTCCTTTTAACTGCAGGAGCTGGGGATTGAACCTGGGACCTTCTGCATGCCAAGTAGATGCTCTACCAATGAGCCAGGGTCTCAGGTCAAGGTCTTTCCCGTCACCTACTGACTGGTCCTTTTAACTGCAGGTGCTGGGGATTGAACCTGGGACCTTCTACATGCCAAGCAGATGCTCTACCAAAAAGCCAGGGTCACAGGTCAAGGTCTTTCCCATCACCTACTGCCTGGTCCTTTTACTGCAGGTGCTGGGGATTGAACCTGGGACCTTCTACATGCCAAGCAGATGCTCTACCAATGAGCCAGGGTCTCAGGTCAAGGTCTTCCCCATCACCTACTGCCTGGTACTTTTAACTGGAGATACCAGTTAAATGCTGGATCTTCTGCAAGCCAAGCAGAGGTTCTGCCACTGAGCCAAAGGCCCACATAAGGTGGTTTATAGTTAGCAGATCATACCGTTTGGAGAAATCCCTTTCATCTAACATTTCTATATATTAGAGCATACAACAGACCAATCCATTGAGGAGGAACTATCAGCACTAGGGAGGGTGGAAGAGGAGGCCAGCTGCAATTAAGCCCACCACCAACGCAGCTGACGCTTCCCACTTCTCCATTTGCAAAGAGGCCTTTTGCCACTCAAAAGCAGTCTCTCTTGAGCAACGAGCCGTGGAGGAAACGCAACTGGAAGGCCGCCAACCCCCGCGCAAGTCAGTTCATGAACTCCCTGAAACACGGCACCCAGACACCCCTTTCACCGTTGACTCAGCAGCTGCGGGGAGGGGGGGGACTTCCGCCAATTGCATCACCCTGCAAGGTTTTCTTGTTCAGTCGCAACACCCGAGGCTCCTGGGACCACAAGAGGCACACAGCAGAAGACACGCTGCCGAGTCAGTCGTGCCAATGCTGTTGATGCTCAACGCGAGCCCAACGGATGAAGGGAAGGATTCCAAGTGCCTGCACAAGCAAAGCACCTTACTCCATTCTGGCCGTGTGTTTCCCCGGCCCTTCCGGTGTCCTATCTAGCAGGCACGAACCACAAAAACGTTTTCCCCGGCATTATAACGCCCCTAGATAAATCTAATACGCAGCTTCATTCGGAATATGGCATACAGTTCTGGTCACTGTACCTCAACAAAGATATTACCGCATCGGAAAAGATGCAAGAAAAAGGGCAACTAACACGATTAAGGGGACAGAACGCCTTCCGTATGAAGAAAGACTAAAGAGGTTAGGGTTCTTTAGCTTGGTGAAACGATGACCGAGGGGTGACATGATAAGAGGTTCACGAAATTACACACGAGACAGAGACGACAGAGAAAGAAGTACTTTTCTCCTTTTCTTACAACGTGAGAACTTGCGTGCGCTCAATGAAATTAATGCGCCATGAGCTTACAGAATATATAAAAAGAAGTCCTTCTGCACCCCAAAAAATAAACGATCGTGGGGAATTCACTGCTGCAGGGAGCGGTGGCAGCTACAGGCACAGCTTCAAAAGGGGACTGGAGGAACAGATGGGGCTATCAGCAGCTATAAGACCACAAAATATAGATGGAAAACTGTCTAGGAAAGTGATGCTCTGTATTTTTGGAGCTTGGGGAGCAACAGTGGGAGGGCTTCTGGAGTTATGGTCCCACTCACGGACTTTCTGATGGCATAGTGTGTTTTGGCCACTATGTGACACAGATCCTGGTTTAACTGTTTTAACTTCTTAATATGTCCTAATTGTTCCGATTGTTTTACTGTTTATTTATTGATTGTTGCAGTGTAATTGTCGGTTTTAATTGTTTGACGTGTTGGAATCCGCACTGAGCCCATTATGGGAAAGGGCGGAATATAAATTAACAGAAATAAAATAAAGAGTCGGTCTGGACGGGCCTTCGGTCTGGACTAACATGGCTTCTCTTATGTTCTTATCTCTCAAGGGGCCTGATTACACTAAGTCTTTTGATTCCTAGCCAACAGGCAACTCTGGTCTTAAGAACATAAGAGAAGCCATGTTGGATCAGGCCAATGGCCCCTCCAGTCCAACAGTCTGTGTCACATAAGAACATAAGAGAAGCCATGTTGGATCAGGCCAATGGCCCCTCCAGTCCAACAGTCTGTGTCACATAAGAACATAAGAGAAGCCATGTTGGATCAGGCCAATGGCCCATCCAGTCCAACACTCTGTGTCACACAGTGGCCAATATATGTGTGTATATACACACACACACACAAATATACATACATATACATACCTACATATACAAACACACACACACACATATATATACACACACACACACTGTGGCTAATAGCTACTGATGGCACTATTGGATGCGCTACTGGAATGAAGGCGCGAACGTCTCAGGCTAGCCTGATCTCATCAGATCTTGGAAGGTAAGCTGGGTCAGCCCTGCTTAACACTTGGATGGGAGACCATCAAAGAAGGCCAGGGTTGCTATGCGGAGGCAGGCAATGACAAACTGCCTCCAAACATCTCGTCTTGCAAATCCTACGGGGTCACTGTAAGTCAGCTGTAGTTTGAAGAAGAAAAAGACAGCAGGTTTATAGTCCGCCCTTCTCTCTGAATCAGGGACTCAGAGCGGCTTACAATCTCCTATATCTTCTCCCCACACAACAGACACCCTGTGAGGTAGGTGGGGCTGAGAGAGCTCTCCCAGAAGCTGCCCTTTCAAGGACAAGCTTTGTGATAACTATGGCTGACCCAAGGCCATTCCAGCCGCTGCAAGTGAAGGAGTGGGGAATCAAACCCGGTTCTCCCAGATAAGAGAGCTACGGCTGACCCAAGGCCATTCCAGCAGGTGCAAGTGGAGGAGTGAGGCATCAAACCCGGTTCTCCCAGATAAGAGTCCGCACACGTAACCGTTACACCAAACTGGCTCTCTTTAATAGCATTTTCCACGAACAACGGGACACACATGGGCAATGTCTGTCTCCAGGACCATCAAATGTGCTCTCTCTCTCTCTCTCTCATTGTAAACAACCAACCTCAGAGGTTTTTTTGGGAGGGAGGGGGAAAGGAAGAGAGAATAAACATTTTCACTGACCTGCTTGAGCTGCTGCTCGTCCAGCCTCCACATCTGCCTCCCGGACAAGGAGCCGGAATACAGAACGCCGGCCGCCTCTTTACCCTGCTCTTCCTTCCCGTGGTGTCCTCGCTGCGCCCCGAGGGCCGGCAGGGGTTGCAAAGAGGAAGCCACTCTTTGGTTGGGGGGACCCGTTTTAGAAGCCTGAAAATACTTCAGGGCGGAGCACGCGTCCTTGCCGTGCGCGGGGGCGGCCGCATCGTCCTCCAGGTCTCCGTCTTCTTCTTCCAAGTCCTCATCGCCTTCCTCCTCCTCCTCGTCCTCCTCCGAGTTCACGCTGCTCTGGTCGAATGTTCGGGCAGCCCCAAACACGGGCGGGACTCGGGCCAGGTGAGAGTGGGTCGTGTCACCGGAAGGCTTGCCGGAGGCGGCCGAGAGCGCCGCTTGCTGCGCCGGCTGCCCGTAGTGCGGCGGCGCCTCCCGCGCCTGCCTCTGCTGCCTCTCCCGGGAATCCATCTGCGGAGGCGCTTGGTGCTGCTGTTGCTGCTGCTGCTGCTTCTGCAGCTGCTCCACCACGGCCTCCAGCTTCATCCTGCCGTTAACATGTCTGTGGCGAGAGAGGTGCGCTGCCGGGTCGGCCTCCAGCTAAAGCCGCCGGAGGGGGACGAAATCTGAAACACAAATATTTGCGCCCTGGGGTAAATGACTTGCAGGCTTTCCCGCCGTCGTTGTGGGACAAGGAGGAGACTTTAAAACGGACACCCCGGAACAGGGATCATGAAAAGGGGAAAAGGCCTCCGAGCAATTCCCCCTCTGCTCTAATCAAGGCGATGGCGATATCTGTTGTACCTCCAAATCCTTTATGAGCATTCTTTGCAACAGGGGTCCCCAATCCCTGGGCTGTGGACCGGTACTGGTCTGTGGCCTGTTAGCGACCGGACCGTGAGTTGTATAATTATTGTATCCTATATTACAATGTAGTAATAATAATGATAAGATGACAACACCAGATTTATATCCTGCCCTCCACTCTAAATCTGAGCGGCTCACAATCTCCTTTGTCTCCCTCCCCCACAACAGACACCATTAGAGGAGGGTGGGGCTGAGAGAGCTCTCCCCAGAACCTGCCTTTTCAAGGACAGATTCTGCAAGAGTTACAACAAAAAATGCAAGCTAGTGACCAATTTACTAAGAAGTATATAGAAATCAGTCCAAGTGTCCAAAACATGTATATTCAAGTCCCAAAGTAGTGTGCTGACAAGCCAATCGACTGAGTACTTGTTTCTTTCCAGTCTTCATCAGACCTGGGACCAATATTGATTCAATTATATAGATTTTTTACACAATTTTCAAAAAAGAGGGACACAGAGGATCTCCAGCAGCAATTTCACATCGGCTACAACTCCGTATGTGGCTTCTTTGGCACAAGAAGCCACATACATAGCTGTAGTTGATGTGAAATTACTGCTGGAGACGCTCTGCGTCCCTCTTTTTTGAAAATTGTGTAAAAAATCTATATAATTGAATCAATATTGGTCCCAGGTCTGATGAAGACTGGAAAGAAACAAGTACTCAATCGATTGGCTTGTCAGCACACTACTTTGGGACTTGAATATACATGTTTTGGACATTTGGACTGATTTCTATATACTTCTAAGTAAACTGGTCACTAGCTTGCATTTTTTGTTGTGTTATCCATTATAGTGACCTCTCTCGGATTGTATTCTATTCTTCTCTGCAAGAGCTACAGCTGACCCAAGGCCATTCCAGCAAGTGGAGGAGTGGGGAATCAAACCTGGTTCTCCCAGATAAGAGTCCGCATGCTTAACCACTGCATCAAAATAAAGTGCACAGCTGTACCATCCCGAAACCATCCCCCCCACCCGGCCCCGGTCCGTGGAAAAATTGTCTCCCACAAAACTGGTCCCTGGTGCCAAAAAGGTTGGGGACCACTGCTTTATAAGACCCCTCCCGCCTTCTGACTGGGATAACAGGCCTCGGATCAACATTTCTACTCTGCGTCTGACTCTCCAAAGCTTATACCGTGAAATTCTTTCTGGTCTCTAAGGTCCCCCAGGCTAGCCTGATCTTGTGAGATCTCGGAAGCTAAGCAGGGTCTGCCCTGGTTAGTATTTGGATGGGAGAGCTCCAAGGAATGCCGGGCTCGTGACGTGGAGGCGGACAATGGCAAACCATCCGCGAGCGTCCCACGCCTTGGAAACCCATGGGGTTGCCGTAAGTCAGCTGTGCCTTCACGGCACCTTCCACCACCAAAATGCCACTGGACTCATATCTAACTGGTCTACTGCCCCGCTACCCTCTGAAACCATCTTCACAAAAAAGTCACACATTTCAAATTGCTTCTTTCCCGACTCAGCGTAGTACTCGTTTACAACCCTGTCACCAAAATACAGCATCAAAAATGGCTCCCGTTATCTGTGGAGAGGGAGTGCTGTTTTCCCTACCGCCAAACATTTTAAATATTTACTGTGTTTACGATGTTACATTTCCCGAGCATATCGCTTAGAAGGCTTATCTGGCTGGCCAGCCTTCGGCAGGAGCCAAACCTCAATGCAATACAATTGACAGAAAACAATTACAATCTGTACAACGACAACCAAAAATGGAGACCTATTTATTAACTGCCGGGGTTTACTTTCTAAATGAAATCGACTGGATGGTTCTTCACCTAGAACAGGGGTGGCCAAACTGTGCCTCTTTCACACATATCGTGAGGCTTTCGCCACCCCCACTGCCCCACCTGAAGAAGACATTTATTTGTCTCTTTAAATCATTTCTCCAAGCCGAGCCAGCCGAGGGCTTTGAGAATGCATTTAAAGTTACTTTCTTTCCACCTCCACATTCCCATCTATTTGCCTCCCTGCCTTCCTCCCACCATCCAATGTTCATGTCTTGTGGCTCTCAAACATCTGACGTTGATTCTATGTGGCTCTTACATTAAGCAAGTTTGCCCCCCCCCCCCCGATCTAGAAACACGTTTGCAAGATTATTCTTTTCTGCTTGCTGTTTCACTAGAGCCTCATCGGACAATTATTATTCCAAGTATTGCTATAAAAATCAGAGAGTTTGTGTTGTGGCAGAGGTCAGTAAGACTCGTTTTCAGGAATAGACAGTTAAGTAACAAACAGGGCAATCCTTAAAAAAAAAGATCTTCCTTAGATTAAGCCTAACTGAACAAACCTCACTTGAATTCTGAGTAGACTTGTTCAGATCACTTTTCAAACCCATCTAATAGGAGTGACCAAACCCCTTAGGATTTATCAAGCATGCACTGCGGGAAAGGCGGGATGTAAGTTGAACAAAATAAATAGCTTATTTTATGTTTAGCCTGGAGAGGAGGCGGCTGAGAGGTGATCGGATCACCATCTTCAAGTACTTGAAGGGCTGTCCTACAGAGGATGATGCGGAATTGTTTTCTGTGGCCCCGGAAGGTCGGACCAGAACCAACAGATTGAAATTAAATCAGAAGTTTCTGGCTCAATTAGGAAGAACTTCCTGACCGTTAGAGCGGTTCCTCAGTGGAACAGGCTTCCTGGGGAGGTGGTGGGCTCTCCTTCCTTGGAGGTTTTTGAACAAAGGCTAGATGGCCATCTGACAGCAATGAGGATTCTGTGAACTTAGGGGGAGGTATTTGTGAATGTCCTGCATCGTGCAGGGGGTTAGACCCAGGGGGTCCTTCCAACTCTATGATTCTATGATTTGAAGCATTTATGAGCCATCTTTCTACCTCCCAGCATTCAAGGCAGCTTGCCATATAATTTTATTATTAACGGTTGTTTTTTTTAATTGCGCATACATCTTTAACAAACTTCCGCCTTCATTCACAACACTGTTCCCAACCATAGAAACATGTCCAACATTGGGAATGAAATGCCTGGAGACAAATAGGAGTGTGGGGGGAGGGATGCGGGAGAAAGGATCTTGCCAGGAGTTAGCATTATCAGTCAACACTATCACGCCAACAGTCTGCCAGGAAAGATACTCCCTCTCCGGCAGCTACTGTTCTCATTTTAGTCAAGACGGTTTGAGGGCATAGCCCCCCCCCCACACCCCAATGCAACGAACAACCGCTGACCGTAAGGTGGTTTTTGAAGATGTTAACGAGAAAACTCGCAATTGGCAATTACGGCATCAACCATCCTCAAAGGGAATCACACCCAAAATTAATAAGAAATTTAAAGTAAAAAAAAAAAAATCGGGAAAACAGCTCTGACCTTTCAAGAGTATGGCAGAGCTGAGGAGGTTCCCTTCCGTTCGAGCCGCAATAAAAGCGACGAGTGAACTTTCTCAGGATAGAAGAAGCACGGCGGACTTTATCCAACCATGCTGGCGTTCAGCGGTAAATCGGAATGAATACAGTAACCAAGAAAACCACAAGGGGAAAAAAAAGAGAGAACGAGAGACCCCATCTTGTCTCCGCTACCTTTCTGCTGGAGAAACGCTTTCTAAGAATGTGGGGGATATTTTGCTAAAATGAAGCATTTTATCTCAAGAGGCGATGCGCAGCGTGGAGTTGTGTGAAGCGCCCTGGCTGCGCTTGGACTGATCACTCTCAACTTCTCCCTCTCAGCCTAGCCTACCTCACAGGGCAAGAGTAAAAAGGATGACAGAACTAGCAGCACTTGATCACACTGGAGGAAGGATGGAGGAAGACGACTGCAGATTTATATCCAGCCCTTCTCTCTGAATCAGAGACTCAGAGCACCTTACAATCTCCTATATCTTCTCCCCCCCCCAAACAGACACCCTGTGAGGTGGGTGGGGCTGAGAGGGCTCTCACAGCAGCTGCCCTTTCAAGGACAACCTCTGCCAGAGCTATGGCTGACCCAAGGCCATTCCAGCAGCTGCAAGTGGAGGAGTGGGGAATCAAACCCAGTTCTCCCAGATAAGAGTCCGCACACTTAACCACTACACCAGACTGGCTCTCCCCTTTTAGCAGAGACTGAACACATCCAGGTCTCGCTCTATTGAAGGTTCCCATTAAGTGGCAGCAAAGAAGCTTAAAAAAAACCAGTACTTGCAAGTTGTAAACAAAGAGCGAAAAAAAATCACAAAGCAAACATTCACCAGGAGCTTTCAGGTGGATTAGAAACAACACAGCGGCGCTAAAGCCAATACCAGACATGGTGTTCATAAAGAGCAGAAATGGTAACTCCTGGAGTATAAGCATGTAAACAGAACTGTGGCATTAGCATCCAGCATGAGATCATGGCTAAACCACAGCATGGCATATAAGCTTTTGCTTGCGTTTATTACCATGCGGCCTTAGGTGGAAAGACCCCAAATGCAAAGACTAGGGAACATGCGCTAAAGGAATAACACTAGAATTCATTACTCAGTATTTTGTTGATGCGAAGGGGAAACACCGCGGGTGCAAAGGCATGCTCTCTGGATCCTGCGGGTGTCATCCCGGCCAAAACCAATCCTCCAAACGGCAGGTTCGAGCAAGCCTGACGCTTTGTTCAGAGTGCGGCAATTAAGCATGAATGCAAAAGCGCCATCGCCTCCAGAGACGAAAGAAAGGCTCCGGAGTGAAAGGCTGCCGCATCTCGAGCAATCCTCAAAACGCAAGCATCAAAAGCCCGACAAAACATTTTAAGGATATTCCAGACCGGTGAGCGCTTTGCTCTAAATCGCCCGGCGCTTTGGGGGATCAAAGGGGAAAACGTGAAATCCCGAACTCTAGTAATTTACCAAGCCTCTCGGCTCGCTGCCCCGGAGACGCTAAGTGCCCGATTGCTATCAGGATTTCAGTCTCTAAACAGGATCTATTATCTGACCCGAAACATGTTTACGCAGACAGAAGCTGAACCGTGTTCAATGGGACTTGTTCTGTGGTAAGCGCGTTCAGGATTCCAGCCTTAAAGGAAAAGCTTGCTGACCGTTTCAGAGACAAACTGTATCAATTCAATACCCGCGGATCCAAGAGTGACCATAACCATCACAGGGCACCGAGGAGGATTTCTGTCCCACGAACCCTCAAAAGCACCCCGAGAAAACTGCCCAACGTCCTTGTTCCTCCGATTAACGGTCCAGAACAATGAATAATAATTGCCACCTATATCTTATTTAAACACCAACAAACCGCGTGTTCAGTTCTGAACGCATTTCCCAATCCTGTAACTACTCTGACCCAGCATCAGAGAAGGACCGCAACCGGGCCTCTTAGTGCTCTTCCCATTATGTATGTGCTTCCCCCCCCCTCATAAATCTTGTTGACCAAAAAACAGAAACACGACTAAACAAATTGGTCAGAACTAGACACAACCACCCTCAACACGTCTTCCCGGAAGTAAGCCCCATAGCGAGAGATTGTCAGGGATGCTTTAGGCCAGAGGAGTCAAACATCCATCCCGGAGGGGGGGCATCAGGCCTCTGGGGGGCTCCTATCAGGCCCCTTGGCAACTGGTTCTTGTCTGCTTCCTTCTCTCTCTCTTGCTTCCTTCTGCAACTCAGCTTGCTTTGCAATCACACAGGAAGTACAGAGCAAAACATCTATTTCTCTATTGGCTGAGGGGAGGGACAGTGGCTCAGTGGTAGAGCATCTGCTTGGGAAGCAGAAGGTCCCAGGTTCAATCCCTGGCATCTCCAAAAAAGGGTCCAGGCAAATAGGTGTGAAAACCCTCAGCTTGAGACCCTGGAGGGCCGCTGCCAGTCTGAGAAGACAATACTGACTTTGATGGACCGAGGGTCTGATTCAGTATAAGGCAGCTTCATATGTTCATATGTTCATTTCCTGGACCCTGGGGAGGGAGGGAAAGAGCCGGAGCTTCCTTTGCCCAGTTCCCTGGATCCCATGGGAGAAATACAAAGAAAGCACCTTTCAGACCAATGAGTACTAATGTTTTAAGCATGTTTTATTTTAAGGTTGTGGTTTTTTTAAAGAAACAAACCCAATTTAATTGTGTTTGCCTGTTCCTTTAAAAGTTTATATCTCTGCTACCTAATCTTAAATAGGTACAACTCATGGCCTGGCCCAACAAGGTCTCATTTATGTCAGATCTGGCCCTCATAACAAATGAGTTCGACACCCCTGATTTAGGTTGAAGTGGTACCGAGCAGGCAGGTTGAACCAGGTGGCCTGCATAGCCCCTTCCAACCCCTACGACTCTTCTATGATTAATCTCCAGACAGTAGGCACAACCTATCTGAAGAAGTGAGCAGTGGCTCACAAAAACTCACACCCTGCCACAAATTGTGTTGGTCTTTAAGGTGCTACTGGAATCTTGTCCCTGCCTGCTGCTACAAACAAACATTTTGATCTCTTTCTCTGACTTCTCAAACCAAGACTTTCCCCTTCAAGCAATGTCATGGGGTCCAGAACCGGTATTTTATCCACTCTTAAGAGGCAGCCGTAACTAGCCGTAACTGCACTCTCACACACACACACCCCGCTCCATTTGTTTCACACCCCAGTTCCATACATGTTTGTTCAGAATCAAGGATTAATGGGTTTAATGAGGCATCCTCCTAAGCAAGATCTGTAAAGTTCAAGCCTAAACACAGTTACACCGTTCTAAAGCCACTGGAGTTAATGGAGGTTTTTAAACAGAGGCATCTGACAGCAATGCCGATTCTGTGAACTTCGGCAGATCATGAGAAAGACGGCAGGGAGGGTTGCATCAGGGCTTGGTTCTCGTGGCCGTTTCTTACACGCCCAGGGAAATGCTGATGGTCACTTTGGGGTCAATCAGCAACTTTTCCCTGGGCCAGTTTGGCAAGAGATCCTGGAGGTTTTTGCCATCTTCCGGGCATAGAGGAGGGGTCACTGGGGATGTGGGGGGAAAGGTATTTGTGATTTTCCTGTATTCTGCCGGGGGGGGGGGTGGACTAGATGACCCTGGAGTTCCCTTCCAACTGTACAATTCTATTATTTGGAAAGGTGTAACTCTGTTGAGGATGGCACTGTTAATCCGTCAGTTATCGTGTTAGGAGGAGTGTATTACAAAAGGGTGCGAGGAAAACGACTGTGGAGAAATTGTCTCAACATACCACAACAGCGACAGACAGACACCAAGTCTGTCACAAACCAGAAGGAGCAATTTACCTGCGTGGTGCATTACTAACTCTAGAAACTCATTGCCACAAGGTGTGATGATACCCACAATGGGTTTTATTTTTTTAAAAGGATTAGACAAAAAGGATTACGATCCTCACCGTGCCCCACCTTATAAGTCTACAACAGAAGGCATCTGTTCAGCTACTTCAAGGAGAAGCGGCACAATGCTCCCCATGTTTTCTCGGGAGCGAGTTCCACTACATTTCGTGATTCTTACTTCAAGTTCCAAATCAGCGTGCAGAGGACCATGACATTACAACCCAAAGACAACACTTACATTCCCCCCACACACACACACATGTGAGAAGCTTCAAAAAATATCTCACACCCTACGAATCTGTCTTTCTCTAAGAACAAGCAATTCAGGCAGTTCACAACTCCTCTATGCGCAAAGATAGTTTCCGAGAGTAGTCATACTGGTCTGCTGCAGAACAGCTAGATTCCTGTCCTGTAGCACCTTCAAGACAAATAAGAACATGCAAGGCTATGTATAAATGCTGATCTTACAAAAGACATGATAATTAGTAAAGGTACAAGACAAGGTTGTCCACTTTCCCCACTGTTGTTTATAATGACTCTTGAAATATGACTGAAGCAAATTCAAGAAGATAAAGAAATAGAAGGATTAAAAGTAAAAGGATTTACTTACAAATACAGAGCATTTGCAGATGATATAATGTTTATAAATGAAAACCCCATACAAGTCACACCTTTGTTGTTAGCCAAAATACAAGAATATGGGGAGTTGGCGGGACTTTGTATTAATAAAGAAAAATCAAAACTTCTATGTAAAAACATGCAAATAAATAAGCAACAAGAATTGCAGAGACTAACGAGCTGTGAAGTTACCTCCAAGGTAAAATATTTGGGTGTGGAGATAACAATGAAGAATATTGATTTGTTCAAAAATAATTATGAGAAGCTATGGCGTAAAATGGACGAAGACATGTTAAAGTGGAATAAACTTAATTTGTCACTGTTGGGTAGATTAGCCGCAATTAAAATGAATATTCTACCAAGAATAATGTATTTGTTTCAAACTATTCCGATTGTGAAAGACAGTACACAATTTAATAGATGGAAAAGAAAAATTTCAGAGTTTGTGTGGGCGGGGAAGAAACCAAGAATTAAAATGAAAATTTTAACAGATGCAAAAGAGAGAGGCGGATTTCAATTACCAGACTTAAAATTATATCATGAAGCAGTTTGCTTAGTATGGATAAAAGAATGGATAATGTTGTTAAACAAAAAACTCTTAGCATTGGAAGGTCATGGAAATAAATTTGGCTGGCACGCTTATATGTATTATGGGGAAAAAAAGATAGACGGCTTTTTTTCTCACCATTATATAAGAAACAGCTTGCTAAATACATGGATGAAATATAAGAAATATGGAAATGAGAGAAACCCGTTATGGATAGTGCCAGCCGAAGTGATAAAAATAACAGCTGAGATGGGTGAAGAAAAGTGGTTGTCATATAATCAACTATTAAAAATACGAAGTGGCAAAATAGAATTGAAAACTGCTGAAGAGCTGAATAATAAATATGATTGGTTTCAAAGGCAACAAATAAAGAGCTTAGTGGAGAATGACATTAAAACTGAAGGAACAAGAAAAGAGCAAACAGAAATGGAAAAGTTCTGCTTGGAGACAATGAAAAATTAATTTCAAAATTATATAAATTACTTTTAAAATGGTCTACAGAAGATGAAGTAGTGAAATCTCAAATGATTAAGTGGGCAATTAATGTAAATAAAGAAATACAGATGGAAACTTGGGAATATTTGTGGAAGAACTCTATGAAGCTTTCGACGTGTCACAGTATTAAAGAGAACTGTTTTAAAATGATGTATAGATGGTATATGACTCCTAAGAAATTGGCAAGGATGAATAATAAGATGCCAGACAGATGTTGGAAATGTAAAAAACACGAAGGTTCTTTCTACCATATGTGGTGGACTTGTGAAAGAGCAAAAAAGTATTGGCAGATGATTCAACAAGAACCTTCTAGGATCTTGGGATATGAATTTAAGAAAGTTACAGAGACTTTTCTGTTGGGATTACAAATGGAAAAATTTCCAAAAGGAAATAGAACTATAAGTTGGTACTTGCTTTCAGCTGCTAGGAAATTATATGCGCAGTTGTGGAAGCAAGAAAAAATACCAGAGAAATGGGATTGGATTGTAAAAGTTATGACATGGAGTGAAATGGACAAATTAACAAGAATTTTAAGAGACTATGATTTAGAAGTTTTTAAGATGGAGTGGAAAAAGTTCAGAAGATGTGTAGAAAAAGAGTGGAAAGTAAAAGGACATTGGACAATTTTTGATAATGATTAAGTCTTAGAAAAAAGAAGAATATTCATTTTTGTTTTTATTAGTTAAGGGTACCTTTAAACATTAGTACTTTAAGTAAATAACACCAGCGGGGGTCAAGTAACGGGGGGGGGGAGGGGGGGTAGAAAGTAATATATGGGATAGACAAAAGAAGTTATTAATGATGCAAGAAATATAATTTGTTACCATATGTTACCAAATAAAATTGTTTTAACCAAAGACAAATAAGAATCTGGGGCGGGGGGGCGGGGAGTGCTTCTGAGAGACAAAGGGAGCCGTGACTCTGAAAAGCTCATACTCCCACCTCCAGATCTTGCTGGTGTCTAAGGAGCTACGGAATTCAGCTACTGTATTCTTGAGCATCTCTGCTTGACCAAACCCATAAAGGTAAAGGTAGTCCTAAGCTCTGCTCACAACCTGAGTTCGATCCCGGCGGAAGCTGGGTTCAGGTAGCTGGCTCAAGGTTAGTCTTCCATCCTTCTGAGGTTGGTAAAATGAGTACTCAGTTTGCTTGGGGGGGGGGGGAAGTGTAGAGGACTGGGGAAGGCAATGGCAAAACACCCCATAAAAAGTCTGCCAAGAAAACGTTGCAAAAGCAACGTCACCCCAGAGTTGGAAATGACTGGTGCTTGCACAGGGGACTCACTATCTTTCCCTTTTAAAAGGTAGTCCCCTGTGCAAGCACCAGTAATTTTGGAATCTGCGGTGACACCGCATCATGACGTTTTCACGGCAGACTTTTTACCGGGTGGTCTGCAACTGCCTTCTCCAGTCCTCTACATGACCCCCCACCCCCGCAGCAAACTGGGTACTCATTTTACCAACCTCAGAAGGATGAAAGGCTGAGTCAATCATGAGCCAGCAGGCTGAACCCAGTTTCCGCCGGGATCGAACTCAGGTCGTGAGCAGAGAGCTTGGACTGCAGCACTGCAGCTTTACCACTCTGTGCCATGAGGCTTGTGCTAACCCATAAAGGCCACCCCACAAATATTGCCACGAGCAGTCTCCCCAAAACAGACCTGAAGGCTGCGTTCCAATGCATTCACACATGGGGACTGTCCCATTAAATCCAAGACAATGTAATTTCTGAATCAGCGAGGACAGAACTGTAAGACCACATGGCTAAAACATTTTAGTTGAGGGTTAAGCACCGTCACCCCAGCGTGGGGCTTACTTCCAAGTAAATACAAGTTAGAAGGCTTTCTTCGCCTCCCCTCCATTTAGTTGAGTGAGAGTGCTATGAAACCCTGCAGGAATACTTTGAAGTAAAAAGCAGATAGGTTTTATCCCCCCCACCCCACACCCGCATTTAGCTGAGTAAGAGTGCTATCAAACCCTGTTGGGTTTGTTTATGGTTGCCAACTACAGTTTGGAAAATTCCTGGAGATTTGGGGGGTGGAACCTGGGGTGGGGGGTCTGGGAGGAGGGTTGCTAAGTGGAGTTTGAGACATTCATGGAGGTTTGCGGGGATGTTGAAACGTGGGGGTTTGGAGAGAGACAAACGTATGCTTACTCCTAAGAAAATACTACAGGAAAGGCTGTAAGGTTAACCCCTCCTTTGCTGGGGGTAGGGTTGTCAATTCCAATTCAAGAAACACCTAGGGACTTTGGAGGTGGAGCCAGGAGACTTTGGGGGTGGAGTCAGGAGCAAGGGTGTGACAAGTATAATTGAACTCCAAAGGGAGTGCTAGCCATCACATTTAAAGGGACCGCACACCTTTTAAATGCCTTCTCTCCATCTGGAAATAATAAAGGATAGGGGCACCTTCTTTGGGGGCTCATAGAATTGGACCCGCTGATCCAATCCTTTTGAAATTTGGACGGTGATCTGAGGAGAGGCACCAGCTGCTATGCTGCAAATTTGGTGCATCTATGTAAAAAACAAAAAGCCAGTCCCTCCAGAGCCCGATACCCACAGATCAATTCTCCATTATTCCCTATGGGAACTGGTCTCCATACGGTATATAATAGAGTGCCCAGCAAACATTTCCCTCCCCCGCCCCGCTTTCTGATGACCCTGAAGCGGGGGGGAGGGTCCCCCGCCCCCACCTGGAGATTGGCAACTCTAGATGGAGAGCGGCAGTCATTGCACAAAACCCAGCGGGGCTGACTTCCAAAATAAGGGGAGGAAATGAAGCTTAAAGTCCCAGTCGTGTCCCTATTTACTCGGGTGCAAGTCCCAACGAAGTCGGGGGGGGGGGGAGGGGGGCTTACCTTCGCGCAAACAGGAATCTGGAGCGGCTCAGCTTTACGCGAGTGTAAGCCCCTGAGATCAGGACTGGGCTTCCTCGCGAGTAAACAAGAAGGGAGACAAGGAGATCCTTTTTCTTCTTCTTTCCCCCCCCCCCCTCCCAACGCCTGTGGCCGCCCAGCCCTGCTTACCTCGCCTCGGGGGCCTCCTTCGGCCCCCGCCACGCAGCCCAGCCCAGCCCTGCCCTGCCCCGGCCTCGCCTCACGCAACCGCCGCCTCCTCCACACGCGCAGCAGCAGCAGCGGCCGCCCCCACTTCAGCCGCGCCCCCTCCCCCACCTGGACCGGAAATGGGGGCTGAGGGAGGGGCGGAAGGAGGGGGAGACCCGGGCGGGCCGCACGCCGGAAGTGACGACTCCCGGACGCGCTCGGCTGAGAAGAGAGACTAGGGCGGGAGCGCTTCCAGAGCGCACTTCCGGTGCAAAAGGGAACCTCTTGGCCCCGGCTCAGCCTTCAAGGCTAGGGCTACGGAGAATGAAAAGGGTAGAGCGGTGCCGTTCGATAAGGAACCGATGAGGGGATTTTTGTAAAACCACAATTCTGAGAAGGCAAAAAAATGGTTAAACAAAAGGAGCGCCGGGGGAAGGGGGGGGGAGGAACGCGGCGGTCACCATAGGAACGGTAGCCGTAGCAACCGCCGAGCGGAAAAGGAAAGTGAGCGGATGGAGCGCTGGCTGAAAAGGCGGGACTTCCGAGGGAGGCGGCCAATGACCGTGAGTGCTGAGCGGTCCCGGCGGTGGATAAAAGGCGGGCGCGGCGAGACGGGCGCTAACGGCTCGTTTGGTGTCAGCAGCGGTTGAGAGAGTCTCCTGTTGCGGTTAGCCTTGAGGTGGGTCAATTGTCTCCCCCCCCCCCCCAGCTCTGGACCTATTCTTCTTTCTCTGTTGTCTTTCTTTTTTAGCTCTGAGGTTTTATATGTATATTTAAAACCTCAGAACTAAAAAAAAAAAAGACAGCAGGGAAAGAAAAGTAACGTTTTGTTCAGAAATTTAAACCACCTTGACTACAAAAGAGAAAGGCAGACTATATATATATGTGTGTGTGTGTATATATAGTCTGTGTATATGTGTATATATATATGTATATGTGTGTGTGTGTATATATATATATATATATAGTCTGGCTTTCTCATTTGTAGTCAAGGTAGTTTAAATTTCTGAAAAAAATGGATCAAATTATATAAATTTAAACCACCTTGCCTACAAATGAGAAAGGCAGACTATATATATATAGATATATACATACATACATACACACACATACTTGTATATATACATATATATGTATGTATATATATATAGAGAGAGTCTGCCTTTCTCATTTGTCGTCAAGGTGGTTTAAACTTCTGAACACCTTGAAGCGTTGCTAGTGGCTTGCTGCTTTTAAAAAATTGCTTCTTTTTTTTTCTACAAAATTCTGAGGTGTGGAGGGAAAAAAATAAATTTTGTGACTTTTGGCCCCCACTTAAAAATTTCCTTAAAAAAGAAACTTCCGAGGTCTGGAAAATCAAACAGAAGTCTGGTGGGACCTTTAAAAATGACAGTGCATATTTCTAGGTGGGCTAAAGGTGGCAGAAAAAAGTTTGAGTCCAGTAGCACCATTAAGACCAGCAAAATTTTATTAAAGATATAAGCTTTTGTATAAATGCACGTTACCTCATATACATTGAAATGGAAATTACCAGTCTGTACAATACAGGCAGAGGGGTCATGAGCTGTAAGTTAACATGCAACACAATGGAAATTCACTGCTTGTCTTCTGTCTATATGTGTGGACTGGTAAATTGCATTTCAATGTATCTGTGGAAGTTTTATTGCATGCAAAAGCTTATATTTTAAATATGTTGCTCTTAAAGCTGCTATTTGACTCAAACAGTGCTCTAGTGCAGGGGCAGCCAAACTTGCTTAGCATTCGAGCCACATAGAATGAACATCAGATGTTTGAGAGCTGCAGGATATGAATGTCGGATGTTTGAAAGCCACAAGGCAGTAAGAAAGGAAGGAAAATAGATGGGGGAAGGATAGGTGGAAAGAAAGCAATTTTAAATGCATTTTCCAAGCCGCTGGCTTAGCTTGGAGAAGTTATTTTAAGACACAAATGCCTTCTTTAAGTCATCCAGGGAGATGGTGGAGGCTTCAAGAATCATACAGTATGTGTGAAGGAGCCACAGTTTGGCCACACCTGCTCCAGTGCTTATTTCTGTCTGAGTCCTGTAGGACCTTTTTAAGACCAATGAAGTTTAATTCTCTGAGTGTAAGTTTTTGTGTGCTTGCACACTTCAGATACATTTTTCAGATGCTTCACAGTGTGCATGCTTTTGTTTTGATATGTGCTTTGGTGAGTCACAGCCCACTTTGTCGGGTAGCCATGAACCCCGAAGTCCAGTGTTAGGCAAGGTTGGGAGCTCGAGGCTGCTCTGAGGGGGCTTGGCTGCCTCTCGTTCATGTCGGTTTGCCAATCTCCAGGTGGGCCCTGGAGATCTGGAGCTGTAACTGATATCCAGACTTCAGCTCCCCTTGAGAAAATGGCTACTTTGGAGGGTGGACGCTGTTGCATGATACCTTCCTGGGATCTCTCCACGAACCGTTTCCAGATTTCATAGGTAATCCTCCATGCAGGGCATGGAGATGTTTCCCAACTTACAGCTAGGTTGCAGAGGTCTGTTCACCTGGAGAAAAGGGCTGCAGTGGAATGTAAATTCTATGGCAATCCCTCCCCAGGCTCCTCCATCACCACCCCCAAATCTCCAGGCATTTCTCAACCCAGAGTCGGCAACCCTATGTTCCCTTGAGGTGTCTTTCCTGGCAGGTGGAGTGAAGAGCGAATGACTGGGAGTCTCTAGTTGCATCTTTTAAAAGCGATCCCGCTACAGGCCCGGCAGTGGGGTTGAGGCTGGCCCCGCT
Organism: Heteronotia binoei; assembly: GCF_032191835.1. Lineage (NCBI taxonomy): Eukaryota > Metazoa > Chordata > Lepidosauria > Squamata > Gekkonidae > Heteronotia > Heteronotia binoei. Next base: position 34,810,807 of record NC_083241.1, read on the forward strand.
GCATGGTGCCAATCATAGCTTTACTGCTGATGTTTTTAGACCTTCTGAATGGAATTGCAGCTTGTTTGGCACATTCAGTAGAGTGCCTGGGGGGTAGAAAGGGCTGGTGAAACTTCTGCTCGGGTGATGTGGCTGAAGGAAGAGGCCTTCACACTCCCAGCAATGTGATGCCATGGACGCGGTTTGAAAAACACACTTAATATTCGTTTAAGAGATAAGTTTGGGAGGACCTAAAATGGATTTAATGAACTGGGAGCACGAACAATTTTTTTGGCAAGGCTTGGCAAAAAGCTGCTTGACAGGAGGAAAAAATATTGTTCAGGTAATTGACTGTGGGGAGAGGCAGCTTGCAGTGTGATGGTTATCGACCTGCTGAGTAGGAAGGTGTGGTCCCTTGGAAGTAAATCTTTGGAGGGCTGAGGTGAGGAGACACACTTCCGCCTTGGAAAACAGGACAAGGGGGAGTGGGTGTTAAACATAGCTAGTACCAGCAGGCCAGTTGAGGAAATGGATAGGAAAGTGGGGCTGTGCTGTAGCCAAGAGGTGAAGAAAAATGATTAGCCATCTTAACCTCTCAGCACAGTTGGCAATCATACTTAACCCTTGGCATTGGTTACTGCATTTTAAGCAGCCCGCTCAAGCTGGCAGCTACAGTGGTTCTGGGAGTCTCTCCTCTGGACCCAGTTTTGTAATTATTTGCTTATGTCCTCCTTCCCTCCCACTGTGTTTTGGAGCCAGTTGGGGCTCTTACTGCTGCTTAGATCCTCCATTCCCTTCACTAGTGCTCGATAACTTCTGCTTTCTCCCTCTCGCTCTGTGGGCTTTTTCCTGTTTTTAGAGTGTCCCGAAATGCAGCGTCAACACATTTTCATATCGAAGCTTCTAACATCTGCTGCTCTGGGTTAATCAAAGCTAACACTTGAGAGATAAACTGTTTGCTTGCTTTTTTACAGAAAAATTCAAAATGGCAGATGAGGAGATTGCCGCTTTGGTTGTGGACAACGGATCTGGAATGTGTAAAGCAGGGTTTGCAGGCGACGATGCCCCCAGAGCAGTGTTCCCTTCCATTGTGGGAAGGCCCCGACATCAAGGGGTCATGGTGGGCATGGGCCAGAAGGACAGCTACGTGGGAGATGAAGCGCAGAGCAAGAGAGGCATTCTGACCCTGAAGTACCCTATTGAGCATGGCATTGTCACCAACTGGGATGACATGGAGAAGATCTGGCACCACACTTTCTACAATGAGTTGCGGGTTGCCCCAGAGGAACACCCCGTCTTGCTTACTGAAGCTCCCCTGAATCCCAAAGCCAACAGGGAGAAGATGACACAGATCATGTTTGAGACCTTCAACACGCCAGCTATGTACGTGGCCATCCAGGCAGTGCTGTCCCTGTACGCCTCCGGCCGTACCACCGGAATCGTCATGGACTCTGGAGATGGGGTCACCCATACTGTGCCCATCTATGAGGGCTATGCCCTGCCCCATGCCATCCTGCGTCTGGACCTGGCTGGGCGTGACCTGACCGACTACCTCATGAAGATCCTGACAGAGAGAGGCTACAGCTTTACCACCACGGCCGAGAGGGAGATCGTGCGGGACATCAAAGAGAAGCTCTGCTACGTTGCCCTCGACTTTGAGCAGGAGATGGCCACGGCTGCCTCCTCCTCTTCCTTGGAGAAGAGCTATGAGCTGCCCGATGGCCAGGTGATCACCATCGGCAACGAGCGCTTCAGGTGTCCCGAGGCCCTCTTTCAGCCCTCCTTCCTGGGCATGGAGTCCTGTGGCATCCATGAGACCACCTTCAACTCCATCATGAAGTGCGACGTGGACATTCGAAAGGATCTGTATGCCAACACGGTGCTGTCGGGTGGTACCACCATGTACCCTGGCATCGCTGACAGGATGCAGAAAGAGATCACCGCCCTGGCTCCCAGCACGATGAAGATCAAGATCATTGCTCCACCAGAGCGCAAATATTCTGTCTGGATCGGCGGCTCCATTCTAGCATCTCTCTCCACCTTCCAGCAAATGTGGATCAGCAAACAAGAATATGATGAGTCCGGTCCCTCAATTGTCCACCGTAAATGCTTTTAATGATATCACAAAGCCAGCCTTTTGTGTAGAGTTAACTGCAGAAAACGAGGCCTATTTTTCTGGTTAATCCTGTAGTCTTGGACATTCCTGAATAATTTCTCCTATTGCAAAAACATGTCTCGCACACTCTTAACCTTGAGGTCAATTCAGCGACCGGTACCAAAATTTAAGTTTGGGGACCATTGCTGACATGTGCCAACAACCTTTCTTCTAAACTTGTTTGAGGATGAAGTGTTAACCATCTTAGTAGGAATTGTCATTTCCAGCATTGGCAGTTTTTCTGTAGAAGGAAAGCTAATAAATTCTTGTTAACAGTATCGCGTAGCTTGATGTAAACTCCTTACACACTGGGGAGGAGGTCCTGACACCCCATTCTTGCCTTCTGTCAGGGGATGTGCTGCAGAAAACAAGGCTGCTGACCGGGGGACAGAATTCAGAGGGCCCTTGAAGCCAGCGTCATGCTTAAGCCAAATGAGCATCTTTTCATTTTTAGAAATGCAGATCTGGCTGCAGCCAGTTAGAGGCACAGGGAAGTCTGAGCACAGTGAAAGGCTCCACTATTGTCTAGATCAGGGGTGGCCACACAGAATAACCATCGGCTGTCTGAGAACCGCAAGACATGAATGTCGAATGCTTGAGAGCTGCAAGGAAAGGAAAAGAGATGGGGAGAGAGAAGGGAGGAGTGGGAATAAAGCAACTTTTAACTTTAAATGCAGTGATTTAAAGAGAGAAGTGCCTTCTACAAGCCAGCTGACTGAGCTGTGGGGGCTTCAAGAGCCACACAATATGTGTGAAAGAGCCACATGTGGCTCCCAAGCCACAGTTTGGCCACCCTTGGTCTAGACTTTCCTTTCTCCAAGACTGAAGCAAACCTAGTGAGGACCCAAAGCTGCATTACTTTTCTGTCTTCCTTTTTATTCTCACGACGGCCTTGTGAGGTAGGTCTGGCTGAGAGTATCACCCATCAACCTACCATGGCAGGTTAGGGATCTTAAGTATTAAAGGCATATGACAGGTTGGTTAAAAGCTGGCTTTGCCTGTTTGTCCTGAAGATAACCTGGTTCAGGGTGTTCAGTTCCTTTCATTTTAGACACTTCAATCATCATTCTGGAGTCAGTGGCCAGTTTTCAAACCAGTAGCATTTTTCAGACACGTGGCCTTCTCTTCTCCATTAAGCTTGCCACAGATATCCTTAGCTTCAGTTGCAAATAGCAAAGTATGGTGGTTATTTTGCCTCACCTGGGCCAGGAGTTTCTCATGCCTTTCAGTTTTGGCCATGGAACTTCCACCATCATCCCGAAGGTGGTGACCAGTTTTGAGTCTCCTAGCTTTCTTCTCTGAGGAGTTATGCCTGCCAGTGTGGTGTAGTGGTTAAACTGTTGGACTAAGATCTGGGAGACAGTCCCCACTCTACAATGGAAGCCAGTCACATGCTCTCTACCTTAACCTACTTTGCAATTCTGGTGTCGCGGTGAAGTGTGTGGACTCTTTATCTGGGAGAACCAGGTTTGATTCCCCACTCCTCCACTTGGCAGCTGCGGGAATGGCTTTGGGTTAGCCACAGCTATCGCAGGAGTTGTCCTTGAAAGCGCAGCTGCTGTGAGAACCCTCTCAGCCCCACCCACCGCACAGGGTGTCTGTTGTGGGGGAGGGAGGTAAAGGAGATTGTGAGCAGCTCTGAGACTGTCCTTGAAAGAGCAGCTGCTGTGAGAGCCCTCTCAGCCCCATCCACCCCACAGAGTGTCTGTTGCGGGGGAAGAAGATATAGGAGATTATAAGCCGCTCTGAGTCTGATTCAGAGAAGGGCGGGGTATATTTATTTTTATTTTATTATTTGTATCCCGCTCTTCCCGCCAAGGTGGCTCAGGGCAGCTTACAACAGATAAATCAAACATAAAATTTTAAGTTAGGTATTTAAGACATTTAAAGCATTTAAAACATTTAAGAACATTTAAAACATAAAAACATTTAAGCATTGCGGCAGTATGAATAACAAGAATCTGATAGAACTACACTTAGTTTCCTATGCCAGTTAGGTGTGAGCCAGCCAGAAGAGGGTTGTCTTACAAGCCCTGCGGAACTGAGTAAGGTCCCACAGGGCCCTCACCTCCTCCGGCAGCTGGTTCCACCATGAAGGGGCCATAACAGAGAAGGCCCTGTCCCTAGTAGATTTTAAGCGGGCTTCTTTTGGCCCAGGGATAACGAGAAGATTTTGTGTTCCCGATCTCAGTACTCTCTGGGGAAGATCTGCAATTCTTCAAAGTGGTTGTGAGGATAAAATGGAGGACACTTTGGGTCCACATAGCGGAGAAAGGTGGGCTATAACTGAACATGGACAGATAGGCAAATTATTTTATTACTATAGTTTTGTGATAACAGCAAGCCAAGTCATTTGCTTTTTTAATTATATTTGGATCAGGGTCATGAGTGGGGTTGGGGGGGGCAGGTAGAATCTTTGGGGGCCCATGCTGGCTCTCAGCAGCTCTGGCAGAAATTGACCTTTAGATCTGATCCTAGTCTGTCTTTCATCTAAATACTGCAAGAATGCTGTTGGGTAATGTGTACTCTGGTGTGGGCTCACTAGCAGTTTATCCAGTTTTAATAAGTATCTGCAAGTCAACACAGAATTGCAAGGGAACTGGGTGAAAGAGCTGCTTTGTCTACACACCTTCTCAGTGTACAAAGTCTGCAGAAGAAATGCAGCTGCAAGAGTGTCTTGGGACTCAAAGCAAGCCACACTTGTATGAATGAGATTTTGTTCAGTTAGAAGTGTTGCCGTTTGGAAATGGTGGGCAATGCTGTCTAATGACCACCTATTAAAAGCATCCTTCTTGGGCTTCCATTTTCTCCTGGTAACCTGGAATAATCTTGTCCAGACTGCCTGCGAAGGTTATCCCTTGTACCAGCTGAAGAAAGAGCCAGGCTCTGCGGCTCTTTTGCAATGCAATTATTTCTGCCTCTTGACCTTTCAGCATTCTAGCTGTGTTTGCACAAATCACTGAGGTTGCTGAGATCCGTATCAGCGCTGGAATTGTATGTGTGATGCAAGAATGGTTTCTGCTTACATGCATGTTTGCAAACTCTCTACTGAAGGGGATGATTCCCCAGAAAGAAGCAGTAAATTCTGCACCTCTTGGAGCGAAGACAGGTGTGTGCTGATCTAGTCCAATTTAAAGTCCTCTCCCCACAGCTGGCTTGGAATGAATGACACGTGCATCTTAACTGCAGGAAGGTTAGGTTTTGTTCCCCCTCTCCAAATTGGAGGAAGCTTCCAGGAAGTGTTTCCTGAGTGTAATTACAGCCTGTCTTCCTGGGTCTCCAGCTGGAATATGGGGCACAAAACAATGTAATCAGACTGCATAGCACAATTTAGGAATGAGGCAGTAGGACTAGGATTACGGAGTCAGAACAATGCAAACTATCAAAGGCTGGTTATACAATACAAAAGGTTGACCCTGTTAAGTTGCAGAGCACCCCTATGTTTTGTTTTGTCAAGGCCAACTGCAAACAAGGCAGAGGTGGGTTACAGGATAGAGGACAGTGCAATCAAGCCAGGTGATAACCTACAATATCCATTACAGTAGACAGCAGTCTGGTTTCTGAGTGTCAATTCTGGACTCTTCCATTCAATTTTTTAATGCCCTCCTGAGTGTTATTCCCCTACAGGCCCTTTGAGATCACATAGAAGAAGATATTGGATTTATATCCCGCCCTCCACTCCAAAGAGTCTCAGAGTGGCTCACAATCTCCTTTACCTTCCTCCCCCACAACAAACACCCTGTGAGGTGGGTGGGGCTGAGAGGGCTCTCCCAGCAGCTGCCCTTTCAAGGACAACCTCTGCCAGGGCTCTCATATCGATTCAAACTCTGGAGGCAGCTGCTGCTAAGGATTCCAAACATGGTCTGCGAGGGGCACCTTTAAGACCAACAAAGTTTGATTCTGGGTATCAGATTCCATGTGCAGGCACACTTCTTAGTTGGTCTTCAAGGGCCACTGAACTCAAGCTATGTTCTGCTGCTTCAGACTAACATGGCTACCCCCCTGAATCTTATGGTCTGCTAGGGTTAAGGTGGACCATGTCAGACCACTGGGCTGTCCCAAATATTAAAGTGCCACTGGACTCAAATTTTACTCTTGTCACACATGAAGCTGCCTCATACTGAACTAGACCCTTGGCACATCAAAGTCAGGATTGCCTTCCCAGAAAGAAAGCAGCTCTCCAGGATCTTTCACATCACCAGCTACCTGGTCCTTTAACTGGAGATGCCAGGGATTGAACCTGAGGGGTGACATGATAGAGGTTTACAAGATTATGCATGGGGTAGAGAAGGTGGAGAAAGAAGGACTCCCCACAATACGAGAATTTTGCAGGCACTCAATGAAATTGCTGAGCTGTCGGGTTAGAACAGATAAAAGGAAGTCCTTCACCCAAAGGGTGATGAACACATGGAATTCACTGCCACAGGAGGTGGTGGCAGCCACAAGCATGGATGGCTTCGGAAAGGGAATTGGATAAACATGGAGCAGAGGTCCATCAGTGGCTATTAGCTGCAGTGTATTGATGGAGCTCTGTCTGGAGCTGTAAAGCTCTGTATTCTTGGTACTGGGGGGATTAGGAGGAGAGTGGGAGGGCTTTTAGTGTCAGTTTGGTGTGGTTAAGTGTGTGGACTCTTTATCTGGGAGAACCGGGTTTGATTCCCCACTCCTCCACTTGCACCTGCTAGCATGGCCTTGGGTCAGCCATAGCTCTGGCAGAGGTTGTCCTTGAAAGGGCAGCTGCTGTGAGAGCCCTCTCAGCCCCACCCACCTCACAGGGTGTCTGTTGTGGGGGAGGGAGATAAAGGAGATTGTGAGCCGCTCTGAGACTCTTCGGAGTGGAGGGCGGGATATAAATCCAATATCTTCATCTACCTCACAGGGTGTCTGTTGTGGGGGAGGGAGATAAAGGAGATTGTGAGCCGCTCTGAGACTCTTTGGAGTGGAGGGCGGGATATAAATCCAATATCATCATCTTCTAGTGTCCTGGCCCCACTGGTGGACCTCCTGATAGCACCTGGGGTTTTTTGGCCATTGTGTGACAGTGTTGGACTGGATGAGCCATTGGCCTGATCCAACACGGCTTCTCTTCCATTCTTATGCCTGGGACATCCTGCATTCAAGGGGGCTTTTCCACTGAGCTGCAGTGCCTCCCTGAAACTCTTATTTTTTGAAGGAGCTGCTGCTGGGGAGAATTGCTCCTGATGCAACCACCCTGTGCTTGACCCAGCCCACTGCCTGCTAGGCTGCGAGGCAGCATCTGTGACCTGTCTACACGCTTCACGCTCCTGATGGATGATCACTTGAATGTGTGTGGGTTTGGGGGGGGGGGGTTGCCATTGACTTTAGGGACCATCAGCTTTGTATTACTAAGAATCCTGCTATTAGCTCCAACACATTTCTAGCAGCCGTGTTTAGCAGAGATGTGTTGAATTGATCAAATTCCCAATTAGTCGTGCAGGTTTTTTTTTTTAAGTTCCTGTTTCAAAACTGGGCAGCTGGTATATAAGTAGTCTCATTTTGCACTTTCTCTTTTTTGTGTGCGCATGCATGTCTCTAAGTCATGGTGGAACCAGCTACCGGAAGAGGTGAGGGCCCTGCGGGACCTTACTCAGTTCCGCAGGGCCTGTAAGACAACCCTCTTCCGGTTAGCCTACGCCTGACTGGATAAATGTAGCTTATTAGACTTCTGTGAATTATACTGTATAGTTTTAATGTTAAGAATTTAAGGTTTTTAGGTTTTTAAATGCTTCGACTTTTTAAATGTAATAACTCTGTACTTTCTTTTATTGTTTTATCGTTTGCTGTGAGCCGCCCTGAGCCATTTTATGGGAAGGGCGGGGTATAAGTTATGGAATAAATAAATAAATGGTGACTTCTGGTAACCCCTACCTGATGTGAGGGATGTTCAGAAAAGGGGCTTGATACAGCCTGCCTCTGCCTTCCAGTCCTGGTATTCCAAGGAGGAATCGATCTAAGTACTTTCCAGGGTTGGCACTGCTTGGCTTCCGAGATCTGACTTGCCCGGGCTATCCAAGTCATGGCCTCGTTCTGTCCTCTTGAATGAGAGGAAATGTCTGAGCTGGTTCCCGTGCTGTACCAAACTGACAGAACAAGCGTCGAAAATGCCATCGTCGCTGTCAGATTAAGCTATAAAAATTTTAATTATATTGACTGGTTTTTAAATGATGTTAAACTTAAAGTTTTATATTTGTTAAATTTAAAGTTTAAATTTATCATTGTATGTTTTATGAAATGCTGTGAGCCGCCCTGAGCCTGCCTAGGCGGGGAGGGCAGGATACAAATAAAATTTTATTATTATTACCATCAAGTTGGTTCCGAATTAATGGTGCCCCTATGAATTAATCTCCTCCAAAAGATCCCATTGTTAACAGCCCTTGCTCAAGCCTTGCAGCCTGGGGGCCATGGCTTCCTTGATAGAGTCATCCCATCTCACTTTGGGTCTTCCTCTTTTCCCTCTGCCTTAAATTTTTCCTAGCGCGATCGTCCTTTCCAGTGACTTGTCGTCTTCTGCGTTCAGACATGGCTTCAATCGTCCCCAAACTATTTTTTTTTCTTTCTAGAAAGGCAGCTTGAAGTTTCAATTAAGTGTATGCAGATTTAATCAGCTAAGGGTGTGGTCAAGTAAAAAGATACTTGAGAAGGGTTGGTGGTGGTTTCTTTGTAATGGTGTGACCGCCCCTGAACAATATTAAACTTGTGTTCCTCTGTAAGATAACGAGCTTTGAACATGCAACCGAGGTCATTTCCTGCCAGGATGGTCTCTGAAGGGCATTATTTCATTTTAGACTCTGAAACACCAGAGGTGCGTTTCGACAAAAGGTCAAACTTGAAGCTTGAATCAAATCACATAGGAAGAAGAAGATGATATTGGATTTATATCCCACCCTCCACTCCGAAGAGTCTCAGAGCGGCTCACAATCTCCTTTACCTTCCTCCCCACAACAGACACCCTGTGAGGTAGATGAAGATATTGGATTTATATCCCGCCCTCCACTCCGAAGAGTCTCAGAGCGGCTCACAATCTTCTTTACCTTCCTCCCCCACAACAGACATCCTGTGAGGTGGGAGGGGCTGAGAGGGCTCTCACAGCAGCTGCCCTTTCAAGGACAACCTCTGCCAGAGCTATGGCTGACCCAAGGCCATGCTAGCAGGTGCAAGTGAAGGAGTGGGGAATCAAACCTGGTTCTTCCAGATAAGAATCCGCACACTTAACCACTACACCAAACTGGCAAAGCAGCCCTGGCATATTAGAGACAAACCTTTACGGCACAGTTGTTGTAGATGTTCCGGGCTGTATGGCCGTGATCCTGGCATAGCAGTACCTGACGTTTCACCAGCAGTTGTGACCGGCATCCTCAGAGGTATAACAGTGTGTTATACCTCTGACGATGCCGGTCCCAGCTGCTGGAGAAACGGCAGGTACTGCTGTGCCAAGACCACAGTCATACAGCCTGGAAAATCTAAAACATAATGAATTCCCGCTGTGAAAGGCTTCGGCAACATACTTTATGGCACTTTCAAACTGTAACTTTATATTTGCGAACGGCCATGGGCCTTTGTTGAATAGCAGCTTAGAGCAAGGTTCAATGCAAGTTCACCGGGTGCTGCTGGACCACTCAGTCAACCTACCTCCATGGGGCAGCGTGGGATGACGGACAGTGGCAACACTTTGGACTCAAGCTACCGTACAATTGGACTCTGCTTTCCACCTTGAACTACTTTAATAATTAGGGTGGGATAAAAGTTGTAGCAGACGCATTCAAAAGCAGCCAAGCAAAATCCAAGTCCAGTGGCATTTTTAAGACCAGCAAAGTTTTGTTTGAACTTTATCAGACAGGCGTTTTTGTTAGCTGTTGAGTTACACGAAAGCTTCGCTGAGCACCTTTACAAGGAACTGGGAAGAAACGCCACTCAACACAGGGGCACTTACGGCCGAGTGGGTATGCCATGACTGACCCTTGACTGTAAATTGTTTTGAACCGTAGACGACCCTCAAACTGCATGCGGTGGTATGATTAAGCAAGGAAACGGCACAGTGTTCACCGTGTCTACACCCAGACGCCAATCTAACCCTGTAGCACTTAGTCCTCAGAGCTGCCAGCTGTAGGTTGGGAGATTTGGTGATGTAGCCTCGGGAGGGGCAGGACTTCCGCACGCAGTGTCATAGAGCCCATCCTCCAAAGCAGCCATTTGCTCCTGGGGACCCGTTTTCCATTGCCTGGAGATCGGTTGCAATTTCTGGAGATTTCCAGCCCGCACCTGGTGCTTGGCAACCGCAGCTGGACTAGGGTTGCCAAGTCCAATTCAAGAAATATCTGAGGACTTTGGAGGTGGAGCCAGGAGCAAGGGTGTGACAAGCAGAACCGAACTCCAAAGGGAGTTCTGGCCATCACATTTGAAGGGACACCTTTTAAATGCCTTCTCTCCACAGGGAATGATGGATAGGGGCACTGTCCTGATTTGTGCGGGACTGGGAGACAAGGCCTAGCGAGGCCTAGGCCTAGAGACCAGAGTGGAAGCAGACATAGGTTACAATCCCCACAATGCTCGGCGCCCGCTGTAACCAATCAAGCGTTCAGGGATTGTATGAGGAGAATGATACATAAACTTTGTGGGCTGTGGAACTGCGTCCTTTTCACTCTCAGAGTCAGGCTGGGAGGACAGTCTGTGGCTGAGAGAAGGATCCCTCACTTGGAAGGTAGAGTGAGTCACAGGCAGTCGGCCTGGGGAAAAGGGCTGTGGGCCCTGGCGACTAAGAGGTGGGGGCAGGGGATCTCCTGGTTTGGAGGCCCTCCCCTACTTCAGGATTGTCAGAAAGTGGGGGGGGGGGGTGTCTGCTGGGCACTCCATTATTTCCTATGGAGATCGATTCCTATAGGGTATAATGAAGAATTGATCCGCGGGTATCTGGGGCTCGGGGGGGGGGGCTGTTTTTTAAGGTAGAGGCACCAATTTTTAAACATAGCATCTGATGCCCCTCCTCAAATTACCCTCCAAGTTTCAAAAGGATTGGAGAAAGGGGTCCAATTCTATGAGCCCCCAAAGAAGGCACCCCTATCCTTCATTATTTCCAATGGCGGGAAGGCATTTAAAAATCTTCATTCGCAAAGCCAAGCCGAGAGAGGTCCCTTTCCACCCGCAAAGTCCCCAGATATTTCTTGAATTGGATATTTCTTGAATTAACATGGGAAGTGTCCAGACTCTTATTTGGGAGAACCAGGTTTCATTCCCCACTCCTCCACTTGCAACTGCTGGAATGGCTTTAGCTATTGCAAGAGTGGTCCTTGAAAGGGCAGCTGCTGTGAGAGCCCTCTCAGCCCCATCCACCTCAACTCCCCCCACCTCTGTTGTGGGGGGAGAAGATATGGGAGATTGTAAGCCGCTCTGAGTCCCTGATTCAGAGAGAAGGGCGGGGTATAAACCTGCAGTCGTCGTCTTCTTCCAAGCCACTGCAGCAGGACAGTATGTTTAGTATACTGGGAGGGAAAATTCGGACGGGTTCTTCTAGAGCAGGGGTGTCAAATTCATTTGTTATGAGGGCCAGATCTGACCTTGTTGGGCTGGGCCATGTTTGCCATAGAATGGAATGCCAGCTAGCAGAGAGATAAACTTTATAAAGGACGCAAACACAAGTAAAGATTTTTTAAAAACCTTTAAAACACGCTTAAAACATTAGCATTCATTGGTCTTAAAGGTGCTTTCTTTGCATCTCTCCCATGGGATCCAGGGAACTGGGCAAACGAAGCTCTTCCCTCCCCAGGGGACCAGGAGGGGGAGGTGCCTCAGCCAATAGAAGGAAGAGAGGCTTGGCTCAGTAGCTCTGCTGTGTGATTGAGAGAGCCTAGCAAAGCAAGCTCTGCCTCCCCCACTTCCTCTCCAAGGGAGGAGCCTCATCTAATGGAGAAAACAGGGTTTTGCTCTGTAGCAAGGTGCTATGCAGAATGGAGCAAGAGAGAGGTTGAAGGAAGCAGATGACAGCCAGTTGCTCAGGGGCCTTATGTTTGACATCCCTGTTCTAAAGTCTCTTCCCAGGGAGGGGAGCCCTGATCTGGTGGTTCCATGTCAGATTGAAATGAGAAGGCCAAGAAACCGGGGCTTGTCATGATATATACCAATTTATTATGCACTTTGAAGAGTTGATCATATGGCAGTTCTTTAAGAACCCTGCAGGGTAGGTCACTGTTAGTGCCTCCAGACAGGTGAAGGATTTCATGGGTTGGGTGGGGGGAATAACAGTTTGGCTGAGTGTCTGATTTGTGAAGGGGCAGAAGCCAAACCGTCTCCATCAAGACCAGCACTATTCTCTCTGCAGGGCAGCAACTCGATAAGATGTCAAGCAGAGCTGTCAACAACAACAACAAAATGGTAATATCCAGATTCGGAAATATTTGGAAATAAAATTTCCAGTATTCCAGATATTACCGAATAGGGTATTCGGCTATATCCGAATATGCCACTATATTCGGATATATATGGTATTCAACTCCCATTATACCCTATGGGCCATTGAAGTCAATGGCAAAATAGGGTATATTTGAAGCCGCCTGGAAGGGAGGTGGTTTGAGGGAGAGCCCCCATATTTGCAGGGGACTCTCCCCTACAAAACCCCCAAGTCCCAAAAATATTGGGCTAGGGGGTCCCATTCCAGGGGCACCCAAACAGGGTACCCCTATCCCACCATTATATCCTATGGGCCATTGAACTCAATGGCAACATAGGGTATAATTAAAGGCTGTTGGGGCAGGAGGGTTGAGGGAGAGCCCCCAAAATGTAACAGACAGTCCCTCCTAACACTAGCCTAACAGATATGGATTCTATTTAAATGTCCTGCCAAAAAACCCAACAACTCCAGGAGCACCAGACCAGAAGACCAAAAAACAGCAAGCAAATCAAGCCCCCACCCCCCCAAAAAACCCCCTCAGGCCACAGACAAGTAGACTTTGCCAAAGCAGCACCAGACCAGGCTACTGGCTAGCAAGCAACAGAGCACATGACAGACCAGGAAGGGTCACCAGCCCTCCCCCCCACAACCCACCCACAAGCCTAAACTAGCACGCCAACCAGACCAGGTAAGGCTAAGTTGGCACTGAGGCCACAGGAGAAATAAAGACTGAGAATAAGCCAAGGGACCACCAAAAAACCAGGCTACCAAAGGCCCACCACAAGCACAACAACCAGAGTCCAGGTAGACACTCAGGCCACAGAAGAATGGTCTGTTCCAAAGCAACCCCAACCAGGCCAGAGCCACCCTCTTCCCTCCACTCAGCAACCCCCCCCCAACACAAAACCTGTGTCCCATCAAAAAATCCATACAACAGAGAAACTGTATCATTGCTCAGAGTGTGAAAAAAGCTTCAGTCGGAGTGCTCACTTCACTTCCCATGGAAGAATCCATACAAGAGAAACCATATCCCACGAAGTGTCTACCTGCTGACAGATGGTCCTTGCTTCTGTGTGCCATCCTAGAACACTGAGGAAGGTCGTACGGCATGGATATGTCTACTCTAAGGTTATTTTGCTGGGTTATTTTAGTGCAATGGTCCCCAACCTTTTTGGCACCAGTGACCGGTTTCGTGGAAGACAATTTTTCAACGGACCAGCGGGAGATGGTTTCGGTATGATACAATTGTGCACTTTATTGCTATTAGTTTGGTGGACTTCCAGTTCCGGCGACCCAAGTTAGAGAGCGCCCCGGAATCACTCCTGAGGGTCGCTCTCTAATCGGGCAGCGGAGGAGCCCCCCAGCTTTGGGGGGACTCGAGTCTTGGACCCCGGGGAGGTCCGAGCAGATGGGCGGCTAGAAGAATGGAGCGGAAAGATCAGTGGCGGCTGTGTCCGAACCCTCTATCTCTGAGAGCCTTGCTGTCCCGATTGCCATGTTTAAAGTGGCATCAGGGTTAAACACCGGACTCTTTTCTACTTTCTTCCTCTTCAACTTCAATTCATTCTTCAAATCTGCATGGTTCTGGAAGAAGGTGGTGAGTTCATGGATGGATTGTTTGTCTTCTATGTGATCTTTTGAGACTGGAAAGGTTTTGAGCGGCGGTGGAGGTGAACTCAGAGGAGGAAAGGGGGGGGGGTTTACCCAGCTTCCTTTTCCTTCGTGTTAAGGCTTCCAGAAGACTTTGCCTGAACTTTTATTTGCTTATAACTTTGCTCCTGACTTTCTCTCTTTGTAAGTTCATGGCAAAGGTTAATTGTAAGAAGATCTATGCTTATGATATTGAACTGAGCTTAAAATCGTTGTTGAATTATAGGTGCTACTTGGTTGAGATTTCCTGTCTGGTTGGGATGTTTGTCTTGTGGAGCGCTAAATGAAAAGTGATCTGGACTTTGAATAAAACTTTGCTTGTCTTAAATAATTAGAAAATTCCTGGAGAAGATGATGGAGGGAAGATTCTCTATTTGAATAAACTTTGCTGGTTTTAATACGGGCAAGAAGCTGTTTTGAGTTCTGGAATATAAGAAAGAGCTGTCTTGGGAAAAATTAAAGTACTGGTCTCTCTTCTCTACATTTCCTAACTCTTGTGGATTACAAATCCTTGGCTGGAATATAGGAGGGGGCGGGGTTGGGTTGGTTGTTTTTTTTTTTTTGTGGTATCCTTTTTGGTCTGAGCTTTTTTCCTGTCTATTTTTGTTTGTCCTGGTGAGGGAATATAAGTCTGGGAAATCCCTCTGATATATGGTTGGATTATTTTTGAAGATGGCTGCTAACACCTGGTGGTTTTTTTCTTCTTCCTTTGGGGGTGATTTTTTGAATTTTTTTGGATTATTTTGCTTCTATTTTTGTGGTTGGTTTTTAAATGCATACTTAGATATAATACTTTGATATAAAATTCATTCTTGGATACAATAATTTTTATTTTTGGCACCCTCTTGGTGGGGATTTTGTGAGGTCTGTGTTTGTTGGGTCTGCTTGCCTTGGACTACAATTTGGATTACAACTGATAATTTAGACATTGGAATAAGGGGCTGAACTAGCAATGTCTTTAAAAAGTTCTGGCGGTCATCATACATCAAGATCAAGCAGGATTCATTCCAAGAAGATATTTGAAAGATAATGTCAGAACAATATGTAATTTAATTGAATGCTATGAGACCCATCCAGAAAAACAAGTGACATTAATATGCTTGGATGCACAGAAGGCCTTTGATAATGTCCGTTGGCAATTTATGATACAGCAATTGAAAGGAATGGAATGTGGGGAGAATTTTCTAAGGACAATTCAATCAATATATTCCTTTCAGACTGTGAAGGTGAGGGTTAATGGTGAATTATTGGATCCAATTTCTATTCAGAAGGGCACACGACAAGGTTGCCCTCTATCACCACTGCTCTTTATTTTATGTTTGGAGATACTGAATAATCGGATAAGAGAAGATCCTAACATCAAAGGTGCATTGATTAAGGGAGAACAGTATAAACTGAGGGAGTTTGCTGATGACTTGGTTTTCATATTAGAACAGCCCTTAGCTTCGATTGAACATTTGATGGATAAAATTAATCAATTTGGAATTTGGGCAGGCTTGAAGATAAATTATGCCAAAACGAAATTGATGGCTAAAAATATGACAGCTGACTTAATTCAGCTGTTTCAGCAGAAGTCTGGATTTTCTTATGAGAAAAAGGTGAAATACCTGAGGATTTACATCACAAATAAATGCAGTAACTTAAAGCTGGATAACTATGACAAACTTCTCAAAGAAATTAAAAAAAGATTTAGGCAAATGGCAAGACCTGAACATCTCTTTAATGGGAAGAATAGCCTTGATAAAAATGAATATTTTACCAAGATTATTATTTTTATTTCAAACTATACCGGTGCTTTTAACTAATGTATTTTTTTTCAAGAACTTAATAAAATGACTTCTGAATTCATTTGGAAGAAAAAGCCAAGAATCAAGCTGAAATCACTACAAGATGCCAAAACAAGAGTGGGATTAGGTCTCCCAGATTGGCAATGATATTATAAATCCTCAGTACTATATGAACATATGAACATATGAAGCTGCCTTATACTGAATCAGACCCTTGGTCCATCAAAATCAATATTGTCTTCACAGACTGGCAGCGGCTCTCCAGGGTCTCAAGCTGAGGTTTTTCACACCTATTTGCCTGGACCCTTTTTTGGAGATGCCGGGGATTGAACCTGGGACTTTCTGCTTCCCAATCAGAGGCTCTACCACTGAGCCACCGTCCCTCCCCTAAATTACCCCTATCCTGGGTAAGAGATTGGGTGTTATTGAATGATAGGAGACAATTACTATTAGAGGGACATGATTTATCTATGGGCTGGCATGCATACCTGTGGTATCAAAGCCTAGAAGGGCACTCTTACTTTAGAAATCATTGGTTCAGGAAATCTTTATATCATACCTGGTCATGGATAAAACCCAGAATATATCAGAAAATCCCAAAATAGGTATTACCTGTTGAAGCGTTTGTACCATCCAATCTGGTCATGCCAAATCAGATTTGTACCTATGAAGAACTGCTGAAAAAGGACAATCATTTGAAAACAAAAGAAGAACTAGAAGACATGGGTATTGCAATGAGCTGGTGGATGAGAATGCAATTAGAATCCAGGTACGCCAAAGATAAGGTTATGGGCTTCAATACAGGACAATATGCATTTGATAAAATTTTCTTGGGCCCTCAAGAGAAACTAATTTCGAAATTATACTCATACCTATTACAGACGAAAATGCAAGACAAGGTGTCACGGCCCGAGTCTCTGACACGAAGCTGCGGCTGCTATCGTCCTGGCAACGAGCCAGGACCTCTCGCAGACAGCCCAGGCGAAGCACAGGGAGTGGTCGTAAAACAGTCCAGTTGATTGATAACGTAAACAGGCAGGCTGGAGGGTGAGACGGAAGCTTGGCCAGGGAAGCCGAGAGTCAGAAGCCGGGGAGCCGAGCCGAAAGTCAGAAGCCGGGAAACAGAGCCGAGAGTCAGAAGCCGGGAAGCAAAGCCGAGATCAACGATACCTAAGCCAGTCCGATAAGCAAAGCCAGAGTCCAGAATACCAGTCTATGGGTCAGGCCGGGTCAGGAATGCACAGGTTCTTTCCGAAGCAAGGGGTGCGAGACGCAGACACATCCAAGGGTGTTCGCTTGTTGCCAGCACAGTTTGGCCTGAGGCCAGGATCCCAGATATACTGCTGGCTAATTGGCTCGTTAGAACTCCGGGCTCAGATCTCTTCTAGCCCGCATGCGCGCCTCTCTACGCCTGTTCCTGAATTCCAGGCGTCTCCTCTCGCGCAGGCGGGCCCCAGGTGTTGGTGAGTCTGGGGGAGATGAGCTAGTACCTGGTGTGGCCAGATTGGTTTCAGGTGGCCCCTGCTGCTGGCTGGCTCCTTCAGGACTTACGTCCTCTGTTGCTGAAGGCATCTGCACAGCAGGGGCGGGGTCAGAAGCAGGCACCTGCTCTGAGTCAGCAGGGGCAGGCATGACACTATCCCCCCCCTCAGGCCCCCCCTCATCCAAGCCGCCTGGCTTATCTGGGTAGGCCTCATGAAACTGCCGGAGCAGGTCAGGGGTATGCAGGTGGGCAGCCGGTTCCCAGGAGCGATCCTCGGGAGGGTAGCCTTCCCAGTCCACCAGGTACTGGAGTTGACCTCGGTGCAGCCGGGAGTCTAGGATCTGGTGGACTTCAAACTCTTCCTCATCGTCCACCAGCACCGGTGGCGGAGGCGGTGGTGGAACGTCCCTGTTTGGGTCCGGCGCTGCCGCTGGTTGGAGGAGGGAGCGGTGGAATACGGGGTGTATCCGGAGGTGGGCCGGAAGGCGTAGGCGGAATGCCACGGGGTTGACTTGCGCCTCTATGGGGAAGGGCCCGATGAACCGATCGGTTAGCTTGGAGGACCGGCCAGGAGTCCGGAGGTACCGGGTCGAGAGCCAGACGGAATCTCCGACCTTGAGGGGGGCTCCGTCCTGGCGATGTTGGTCCGCGGCCAGTTTGTAAGCGTCCTTGGCGCGCTGGAGCTGAGTGCGCAGGAGGGCGTGGAGCGCGTGGAGTTCCTCAAGTCGGTCGGTGGCTGCGGGAACGTTGGCGGAGGGGCCGAGCGGAGGGAAGAATCGGGGGTGCAGTCCATAGTTGGCGGCAAACGGCGTGGTCCGCGTAGAGCTGTGGACTGCGTTGTTATACGCGAACTCTGCCAGGGGTAGCAGAGTGGCCCAGTTGTCTTGCTGATAGCTGGTATAGCAGCGCAAGTACTGCTCCAAGGTGGCGTTGGTCCGCTCGGTCTGCCCGTCGGTCTGGGGATGGTAGGCGGAAGACAGGTGTAGTTCTGTCCCCAAACCGTGCTGGAAGGCCTGCCAAAAGCGGGATGTGAATTGTGGGCCCCGATCCGAGATGACCTGCGTGGGTAACCCGTGCAGGCGGAAGACGTGGTTTAGGTACAGCTGGGCAGTCTCCGGCCCGGATGGTACTCTGGCACAGGGGACGAAGTGGGCCATTTTGGTGAACAGGTCCACCACAACGAAAATGCAGGTGTGGCCCTGGGATCGTGGCAGGTCTACGATAAAGTCCATGGACACCACGTCCCAGGGACCGGCGGGAGTCGGCAGGGGTTGCAGGAGACCGGAGGGCTTGGCCGGTACGTTCTTGGCTCGGCGGCAGACCTCGCAAGAAGCCACGTAGCGACTAACGTCCGCTCGGACGCGAGGCCACCAGAAGTCCCGGGTCAACAGATGGGCGGTCTTGTGCTGCCCGAAGTGCCCAGCCGGGGGGGCATCGTGGGCCAGCCGGAGGATGCGGGATCGGAGAGGCCCGGGAGGGACGTACAACTGCTCCCGATGGTAGAGCAGCCCATCCCGGGTGGATAGTTCTCCGGCAGGGTCTTGCTGCGGTTCCTGCAGGTGTTTCTGCGCCCACGGGTCGGTGTCTTGGCTGGCCTGTATCTCGGCCACCAGGGCGGGTGCGGTCAGAGTGGCGGCAAAGACCGAGGGTGGCAGAATACTAGCCCTGGGGGCTTCGGTGGCACTAGAGGTGTTATAGTCCGGCCGGCGGGACAGAGCGTCGGCTCTCTGGTTCTGGGAGTGCGGGACGTAGGTGATGGTAAAGTCAAATCGTGAGAAGAACAGGGACCACCGGATCTGCCGCTGGTTCAGCCGGCGGGTGGTCTGCAAATGTTCCAGGTTACGATGGTCGGTGAAGACTTGGACCGGATGCCTGGCCCCCTCAAGGTGGTGGCGCCAGACCTCAAAGGCCACCTTGATAGCCAGGAGCTCTCTCTCCCAAATGGTGTAATTGCGTTCGGCAGCCGAGAGCTGCCGGGAGTAGTAGGCGCAGGGCTGCCATGGCTGGCTAGGCTCGTCCCGCTGGGAGAGCACGGCTCCGAGGGCCACATTGGAGGCGTCCGCTTCCACCATGAAGGGCAAGCTCGGGTCAGGGTACCGCAGAAGGGGACTGGAGGAAAAACTCTGCTTGAGCTGGCGGAAGGCCCGGTCGGCTTCGGGGGTCCACTGAAAGGGCTCCTTCGGTCGGAGGAGTCTGGTCAAGGGCTTGGTGAGGTCGGCGTAGCCCGCGATGAATTGCCTGTAATAATTGGCGAAGCCCAGGAGGCGCTGGATGTCCTTCCGACTTCGAGGGGCCTGCCATTGAAGGATGGCGTCGACCTTCCGCGGATCCATCTGGGTTCCCTGGGGGGAAATGATGTGCCCCAGGAACTCAACGGACTGGAGGTGGAAAGCACATTTCTCCAGCTTGGCATACAGGCGATTGGCTCGGAGTCGCTGTAGCACCTGGCGGACGTGGTGGATGTGCTCCTGTTCGGATGCAGAGTAGACCAAAATGTCATCTAAATAAATGATCAGGAACCGGTCTAGCAGGTCACGGAAAACGTCATTCATAAAATGTTGGAAGACGGCGGGGGCATTGGTGAGCCCAAAGGGCATGACCAGATGTTCGTATTGGCCATACCTGGTGCCAAAAGCGGTCTTCCACTCATCCCCGGCTTTGATACGAACCAAGTTGTAGGCCCCGCGAAGGTCGAGCTTGGTGTAGATCGTGGCCCCTTTGACGCGGTCGAGGAGCTCAGGGATCAGTGGGAGCGGGTAGCGGTTCCGAATGGTAATCTTATTGAGGGCCCGGTAGTCGTTGCAGAGTCGCAGGTCCCCGGTCTTCTTCTTAACGAACAGGACAGGTGAAGACAGGGGCGAGGTGGAGGGTCTAATGAACCCTCGGGCCAAGTTCTTGTCCAAGTACTCCCGGAGGGCAGCCAGTTCCGGGTCTGCCATGGGGTACAGGCGGCCTGCGGGTAGCGGAGCGCCGGGCACCAGGTCGATGGCGCAATCGTAGGGCCGATGTGGGGGAAGCTGGTCTGCTTCCTTCTCATTGAAGACGTCCGCGAACTCCTGGTAGGGAGTTGGGAGTGTGGTGGCGGCCCCCAGGAGGCTGGTGGTGCGTGGGGAACCGGGTTGGTTGACAGGCGGCACCTGAGTCGAGTCGGGTGGTAGCGGGGAACAGGGTGCGAGGGTACTCGAAAAGCTCAGTTCACGTTGCACCCAGTCCACATGGGGGTTGTGGGCTTGCAGCCAGGACAGGCCCAAGATAACAGGGAAGCGTGGCATGCGGGCCAAATCGAAGGTCTGCTTCCCTTGGCGCTGTTGGACCCACAAAACGAGTGGTAGAGTTTCGTGGCGGACCGGCCCCGAGCGCAGCAGACGACCATCCACTGCCTCGACCAGTGTAGGAGTTCCCTTTTCCCGAACGGGGACGCCATGCTCCTTGGCAAAGTGGCTGTCCATGTAGCAGCAGGCAGCCCCTGAGTCCAACATGGCATGGACGAAGATCCACCGGTCGTCGGGAAGCTGCAGGCGGATCGGGACCAGGAACGGGGTGGGTGGTGGATGGACGGAGCTAGAGGACCTCAAGGAGTGCCCCAGGCCAGGAGATCCGGCTAGACCTGGGGCTGGCCTTTTACCGAGGCAGCGGAGCTCGGGGTGCGCTTTGATTTGGCCGGGCAGGAGCTTGCAAAATGCCCGTCCCCTCCACAATACAGGCACAGGTTGTGGGTGCGCCGTCGGTTCTTCTCCTCAGGGGTCAGGCGAGGGCGGGCGCCGCCCAGCTGCATGGGTTCTACAGCCGGCGGTAAAGCTGGGGTACCTGGAACGGGAGCCGCCGGGGGGGGCCTTGTTGGAGTAGTGCCCCTCTTCTGCCTCTGGCGCCGACCTTGCAGTCGCCCATCAATGCGTAGACACAGCAGGATCAGGTCCTGGAGGGCGGCTGGGCGGTCGGTGCGTGCCAGTTCGTCCAGGACGGCATCGGAGAGGCCTTCAGTGTACTGGTCCACCAAGGCAGCTTCATTCCAGGCCAGGTCTTGAGCCAGCAGCTGGAACTCTGTGGTATACTGAGACACAGAGTTCTGGCCTTGGTGCAGAGCCCGTATCTTGCGATTAGCTGTCTCAGCACGCACAGGGTTGGCATAGGCGGCCTGGAAGTGTGCCTTGAACCGTGTGTAGTCTGCTAGCAGCGGCGAGGGCTCTAGCAGCAGAGGAGTGGCCCACTTGGCCGCTGGCCCTTTAAGCAGGCTCAGGATAAAACAGACTTTTGTTTTGTCTGTAGGGAAGTCGCCCTGCCTTATCTCCATGTATAGTTCACACTGGGCGAGGAAGGCAGGGAACTCTTCCAAGTTTCCTGCGAATTTCTCAGGAATGCTCACCGGGCAGCGAGAGCGGGGAGCAGCGGCGGCAGCCAAGGCCACGGCATTGGACGCAGTCTGCTGCTGCAGAGTAATCACCGCTTGGGTTAATTGCTGCACCTGGTCTAGGAGCCCCGGCAAGGGGTCCATGCCTCCTGCCGCTTGGTCCGTCATGAGCGTGCCTGGTGAGTTTTGGGTGCTGGCAAGCTGTCACGGCCCGAGTCTCTGACACGAAGCTGCGGCTGCTATCGTCCTGGCAACGAGCCAGGACCTCTCGCAGACAGCCCAGGCGAAGCACAGGGAGTGGTCGTAAAACAGTCCAGTTGATTGATAACGTAAACAGGCAGGCTGGAGGGTGAGACGGAAGCTTGGCCAGGGAAGCCGAGAGTCAGAAGCCGGGGAGCCGAGCCGAAAGTCAGAAGCCGGGAAACAGAGCCGAGAGTCAGAAGCCGGGAAGCAAAGCCGAGATCAACGATACCTAAGCCAGTCCGATAAGCAAAGCCAGAGTCCAGAATACCAGTCTATGGGTCAGGCCGGGTCAGGAATGCACAGGTTCTTTCCGAAGCAAGGGGTGCGAGACGCAGACACATCCAAGGGTGTTCGCTTGTTGCCAGCACAGTTTGGCCTGAGGCCAGGATCCCAGATATACTGCTGGCTAATTGGCTCGTTAGAACTCCGGGCTCAGATCTCTTCTAGCCCGCATGCGCGCCTCTCTACGCCTGTTCCTGAATTCCAGGCGTCTCCTCTCGCGCAGGCGGGCCCCAGGTGTTGGTGAGTCTGGGGGAGATGAGCTAGTACCTGGTGTGGCCAGATTGGTTTCAGGTGGCCCCTGCTGCTGGCTGGCTCCTTCAGGACTTACGTCCTCTGTTGCTGAAGGCATCTGCACAGCAGGGGCGGGGTCAGAAGCAGGCACCTGCTCTGAGTCAGCAGGGGCAGGCATGACACAAGGTGATAAAAGATTAGGGTTGCCAATCCCCAGGTGGGGGCAGGGGATCCCCTGGTTTGGAGGCCCTCTCCCCATTTCAGGGTCGTCAGAAAGCGGGGGGAGGGGAGGGAAATGTCTGCTGGGAACTCTGTTATTCCCTATGGAGATTTATTCCCATAGAAAATCATGGAGAATTGATCCGCGGGTATCTGGGGCTCTGGGGGGGGGCTGTTTTTTTGAGGTAGAGGCACCAAATTTTCAGTACAGCATCTAGTGCCTCTCCCCAAAATACCCCTCAAGTTTCAAAATGATTGGACCAGGGAGTCCAATTCTATGAGCCCCAAAAGAAGGTGCCCCTATCCTTCATTACTTCCTATGGAAGGAAGGCATTGAAAAGGTGTGCCGTCCCTTTAAATGTGATGGTCAGAACTCCCTTTGGAGTTCAATTGTGCTTGTCACAGCCTTGATCTTGGCTCCACCCCAATGTCTCCTGGCTCCACCCCCAAAGTCCCCAGATATTTCTTACATTGGACTTGGCAACCTTATAAAAGATTGTATGGTGCAGTGGGCTAGAAATGTAGGCCGTAATATTATGTTAGATGAATGGGAGTTGTTATGGAAAACAAATATTAAACTGACCAGGTCAGTAGCTTTTAAAGAAAATTTGTATAAGATGTTTTATAGGTGGTATGTTACCCCTCAGAAACTTTCCAGAATGTACTCTAATATGTTGGATAAGTGTTGGAAGTGTACAAAGCATGTGGGGTCTTTTTACCATATGTGGTGGACCTGTGAGGTGGTGAAAGACTATTGGAAGATGGTCCATGAACTATTACAGAAAGTTATGAAGACACAGATCCGATTTAAACCAGAACTCTTTTTACTGAATATTTATCCCGCACTTATACAAAGGAGATGAGACACAATAGCCCATATTAACATAGCCACTAAAATTCTATTGGCGCAGAAATGGAAACTCCAAGAAATTCCTACCAGACTGGATTTGATGGGGAAAATTTTGGAGACGGCAGAGTCAGACAATTTATCCCAGCTGATTGCTGGGAAATCTAAGATGCAAGGAAACACTGGGAGAAGCTATATGCGTGGTTAGATACCTAAGATATTTTGCTGTGAACTTTTATTATTCCCTCAGTTACTAAGATAAACATCAAATGAAGAAAAGTAAGCTAACATAAACAAGTAGATAGTTTTGGTATAGACTTACAATCTGTATAAGATCTTACATAGACTGTGGAGATACAAGGTAAAATGGACAATGTTGTAATGTTATTTGTCTTGGAAGAAAGATTATCATGCAAAGTGAGCTATAACTGTATTTCTAAATTTCACTTTTCTGTACCCATCTCCCCTTTTCCCTTTAAAACTAACAAAAAACTTTATACTTGCATATTGCTATTAGTTTGGAGTAGTGGTTAAGCGTGCAAGCGCTTATCTGGGAGAACCGGGGTGTTGAACTCATTTGTTATGAGGGCCGGATCTGACATAAATGAGACCTTGCTGGGCTGAGCCATGTCGGGTTGAGCAGAGCCATGTGTGTACCTATTTAAGATTAGGTAGCAGAAACATAAATTTTATAAAGAACACAGACAAACACAAATATATTTTTAAAAACTTAAAACATGCTTAAAATGTTAGCACTCATTGTTTTTTAAAGATGCTTTCTTTATGTTTCTCCCCTGGGATCCAGGGAACTGGGCAAAGGAAGATCTGGCTCTTTTCTTCCTTCTAGGGTTGCCAAGTCCAATTCAAGAAATATCTGGGGACTTTGGGGGTGGAGCCAGGAGCAAGGGTGTGACAAGCATGATTGAACTCCAAAGGGAGTTCTGGCCATCACATTTAAAGGGACAGCGCACCTTTTAAAATGCCTTCCTTCCATAGAAAATAATGAAGGATAGGGGCACCTTCTTTTGGGGCTCATAGAATTGGACCCCCTGGTCCAATCCTTTTGAAACTTGGAGGGTATTTTGGAGAGAGGCACCAGCTGCTACACTGTGATTTTGGAGCCTCTACCTCAAAAGACAGCCCCCCCAGAGCCCCAGATACCCGTGGACCCATTCTCCATTATTTCCTATGGGAATACATCTCCATAGGGAATAATGGAGTGTCCAGCAGACATTCCCCTCCCCTCCCCCTGCTTTCTGATGACCCTGAAGCGGGGGAGGGCCTCCAAACCAGGGGATCCCCTGCCCCCACCTGGGGATTGGCAACCCTACTTCCTTCCCCCAGGGGACTGGGGGGGGGAGCCTCAGCCAATAGAAGGAAGAGAGGCTTGGCTCAGGAGTTCTGCTGTGCAATTGAGCCTCCCAAAGCAAGCTATTCCTCCCCCTTTCCTCCCCAAGGGAGGAGCCTCAGCCAATGGAGAAAATCAAGGTTTTGCTCTGTAGCTCCTGTGCAATTGAGCAAGCTGTTATGCAGAAGGAAGCAAGGGAGAGGGAAAAGGAAGCAGATGACAGCCAGTTGCTCGGGGGCCTGATTAGGCCCTCGTACAGCATGTTTGACACCTCTGTCATACAGTATAAAGGAGAATTGATCCGTGGGTACTTGGGGCGGGTGGCTGCTTTTTGCTTGAAACTTTTATTAGATGGAGGCAGAGTGCCCTTTTCTTTCCCCGCGTGGAGGTCGGCAACCCTATCCTTTTGCCCCATTAAAAAAAAAAATCAGAAAAATGTTATTTCTTTTTGCAGTGACTTCTTTGCCAGTCCGGTTTCTCTTTGCTCAATGTGCAGATGCAGCCTCTGTTATCTGTAGCCATGCCACGCGTTGCAAATACTGGACTCACGCGCTCTATCGGCTCGCGCGCCCTCTTGAGTTTTCAAACCTGCAGCCGCTCTCCTCATTGGCTGCCGGAGAAAGAGACCACGCCCTCTCTTCAACGAAACAAATCCGGGCTCTCTGACGTCATAGAACGCTCCTCTCCACCCCCCCTCGTTGGAGCCTATAAGCGAGCGAGAGCCTGGCTCGTAGGAACTGCAATTCCCAGGTTGCTCTGCGGCGCACAGGAAAAGCGCAGTTCGTTTGTCTTTCCCTCCCCCGCTTCTTTTACCGGCGTCGCCGACACCGCCGGCGAGAGATGTAAAGATTCTTTTCTTGCAGAAACTACAGGCCCCAGCATGCCTCTCGCGGGAGCGGCGAAGCGCTTCCGGCTGGCGGAGAACGTCGGTTGTCAACATCCAGGTAGGGCAGTTGCCGGACTGGGGAAGGGGGTTTATTGGGGAAGCTTCTCCCCCCCCCCCTTTTTGTCACTGTGGTATGCTCCTCACCTGGCTTCTATCTCTTTGGGCTGGACCATCCGTTTCCCGGTGGGGGGGGGGAAGAGCAGGGGGAGAAAGGCGGAGTTTCCCAGTGGGGAGAGCCTGGGCTCTTTAAATGGGCTTATCTCCACGTGACTTGTTCCTGGAAATGGCCCAGGCCTCTCTGTATATCTCGGACTTGCTGTTTTATCTCTCCTTTTCCTGGGGTTGCCAACTTTGGGTTGGGAAATTCCTGAAGATTTGAGGGGGTGGGTGTTGGAGAGAGCTCAGCGGAGATGTGGTTCTGTAGAGTCCGCCCTCCAAAGTCTTCCATTTCCTCTAGGGGAACTGATAGCCTTGGAGAGCAGTTGAAATCCTTGAGATCTCCAGGTTCCACCTGGGGTTGGCATCCCTGCCTTCCTCAATCACCTATTACTGCCTGTTCGTAGGTAGCTCTTGATTACATCTTGATTTTGCTCTTCCTCCAAACATTTTCAGGCAAAGGATGTGTGGCTTTGCCCCTTCTCCATGTTAGCCTCACAAGACCTTCCTTAAGATGGAGGGGTGGGTGAGAGAGTTGAATTGCTACTTCTGGATGGGGAAATACACGATGGAACCTGCGGAGGGTGGGGTTTGGGGAGGGGAGGGACTTCAGCTTGGTGTAGTGGTGAAGTGCGTGGGCTCTATCTGGGAGAACCGGGTTTGATTCCCCACTCCTCCACTTGCACTTGCTAGCATGGCCTTGGGTCAGCCATAGCTCTGGCAGAGGTTGCCCTTGAAAGGGCAGCTGCTGGGAGAGCCCTCTCAGCCCCACCCACCTCACAGGGGGAAGCTCATGCTATGTTTTCCTTTTCTCCTGCTGCCTTGGTCTGACCCTCGGGGATTGCTGGACTTAGCCCCCCCATGGGCATTGTGAAGGGCTGCTGCGGGGGGGGGGGGTGTGTGGGTGCCTTTAAAGGTCTGCTGGAAGCAGCTGAAGGGAGGGAGGGCTGGCAGGGGTGGGGGATGGGAGCCAGCTAGCTACCACCAGTTCAGTTTGCAAGTGATTATCCCCGATGGTTGGCCTAATATGCCAATAAGTGTCCTAATATGCTAATATTAGGGGATGTGGTCTAATATTTTTGGACGTAGGCATTTGCCTAGGGTGGCAGGTCAGGGGGTGCCTGTGTGTGTGTGTGCGCGCGCGCGCTGAATTAGGCTCTCTCCACGTGACTTCAAATAGAAAAACAATCATTTGCATTAATTTTGCCAGCCTGAATCGTTCTCCCACGGCGGAGCGCTGTTTTTTTAAGCTGATAATTTTGTATGGCCCGCGAATGATGTTATAAATATCCAAATGGCCCTTGGCAGAAAAAAGGTTCCCCACCCCTGATCTAGAAGGAGAGAGGCCTAGTCTGTTAATCCCATCTCCTGGGCATCTTGTGATGATAATGGTGATGATGATATTGGATATTTACACCCTGCCCTTCACTCTGAATCTCAGAGTCTCAGAGCAGCTCACAATCTCTTTTACCTTCCTTCTCCACAACAGACACCCTGTACATAGGTGAGGCTGCGAGGGCTCTCACAGAAGCTGCCCTTTCAAGGACAACTCCTACAAGAGCTATGGCTGACCCAAGGCCATTCCAGCAGCTGCAAGTGGAGGAGTGGGGAATCAAACCCAGTTCTCCTAGATAAGAGTCTGCACACTTAACCACTATGCCAAACTGGCTCTCAGATAGTCTTTTACCGCAGTCAAAAGACCATCAGAAGAGCCCTACTGGATCAAAACAGTGTTCCACCCAATCCAGAATCCTGTCTTACATAGAAGCCAACCAGTTCCTCTGGGAGGCCAACAACAGGGCAGAGAGGCTGAGGCCTTCCCCTGAGTTGCCTCCTAGCTCTGGGATTCAGAGGTTTAGTCCCTCTGAATGTGGAGGATAAGAACATCAGAAAAGCCCTGCTGGATCAAAACAATAGTCCCTCCATTCCAGCATCCCATCTCACACAGTGGCCAACCAGTTCCTCTGGAGGGCCAACAACAGGGCATGGAGGCTGAGGCCTTCATTAGGACATCAAAAGAGCCCTGCTGGATCAGACCAGTGGTCCATCTAGTCCAGCATCCTGTCTCACACAGTGACCAGCCAGTTCCTCTGGAGGTCCAACAACAGGGCATGGAGGCTGAGGCCTTCATTAGAACATCAGAAGAGCCCTGCTGGATCAGACCAGTAGTCCATCTAGTCCAGCATCCTGTCTCACACAGTGGCCAATCAGTTCCTCTGGAGGTCCAGCAACAGGGCAGAGAGGCCAAAGCCTTCTTTTGATGTTGCCTCTCTTCTTGCCTTTGGTTCCCCTTAAGATTCCACTTGGAGTTCAGACTGGGGCCTTACCGAATCAAGCCCACCCAGCAACCCCGACGCCATGTCTGCTTCCGAGTGTTACATTGCGGTGAAGCTTGCAGATCAGCCCCTGGCTCCGAAATCTATCCTGCGGCTGCCGGAAACAGAACTGGGTGAATGCCCCTTGGGTGGCTGCAGCATCTCCTACCTGAAACAGCTCATCACCGGGAAACTCCAGGAATCTGTCCCCGACCCAGAACTCATTGGTGAGCTGTTCTGTAACCCTAAGCATGTGTCATGGCCCCGGACTTTCCGGGTAGTTTCCCATCCACGTACTAACCAGCACTGACCCTGCTTAGCTTTTAACTTCTGACAAGATTAGGCTAGCCTGGACCGTCATAAGAACATAAGAGAAGCCATAAGATAGGCTCAGCAGCCCACCCAGTCCAACACTCTGTGTCACACAGTGGCCAGAACCCAGGGGCCATCAGGAGGTCAACCAGTGGGGCCAGAACTCCATAAGTCCTCCAACTGTTGCCCCCCCCCCCAAGCACCAAGAATACAGAGCATCACTGCTCCAGACATAAGAATATCAGAGAAGTCACGTTGGGTCAGGCCAATGGCCCATCCAGTCCAATGCTCTGGGTCACACAGTGGTCAAAACCCAGGTGCCATCAGGAGGTCCACCAGCAGGGTCAGGATTCCAGAAGCCCTCCCACTGCTGCCCCCCTAGTGCCAAGAATACGGAGCATCAATGCCCCATCCAGGTCAGGGTTGCAATGAGTCAGACTTGGAATACAAAATGAAATGATAGTGTGAAAAGTCAGCGGCCCACGGTAGGACATCCCTGACAATGTGGTGAAGGTGCCACTCTTTTTGGTGACACTTCCTTTCCTCCATGGTGGCCAAGACGAGCAGAGGCCTGGGAAACTGGGACAGTTCCACTTATTGGGTGAGAGGTGTCCCAGTTGGAGTCTTCTCGGTATTGGCAAGGAAGCCTTTGTGTTTATAAACCATAGAGGAGGAAGGAAGCAACTCAGCCAATCAGGGCTTGTGGTCTCATACTGTGGTCCTGGTCAAAGAACTGAGTTGGATGCTAGCCTCCCAGAATCCTTGGTGCATCGCCTTGCTCTACAAACTGTCTTTCAGATCTGATCTATTGTGGCCGGAAGCTGCGGGATGACCAAACCCTCGAATTTTATGGCATCCAGTCCGGTTCCACAGTCCACGTCCTCCGCAAGTCTTGGCCTGAACCGGATCAGAAACCAGGTAAGGGGTGTGGGGCGCAGCCTGCCATGAACTTCTGTGCGACCAGCAGGATTTTTGGTTTTGGGATGTTTTTCTGCATATTAGGCTACACCCCCCCCCCCCCCCCCGATGTAGCCAATCCTCCGAGAGCTTACAGGGCTCTACTTACAGGGCCTTTCTGACCCAGGTTTATTAGCAATAGAATAATTAACAGGCATTCTCACATTCTGACATGTTACTGTTTTATGGTTTCCCATGCTAATGCAACCCAGATCAAAGGTTTTCTGATTTTGTTAATTTTTCTATTCTGCTATTGGTTTTTAACTTTGTACCACTTGGCATTCCAAACCCCACCAGCTATATGTGGCTCTGCTTACTGTACCTCATCCCTCGTCTGAAGAAGCGGGCATGCACACGAAAGCTCACGTTCTGAGTAAAACTTAAGTTGGTCTTAAAGGTGCAATCGACTCCTTATTTTGTTCTACTACTTCAAACCAACACGGCTGCCTGTTTGGATCTATCTACAGGGCCTACTGTAAGCTCTTGGATGATTGGCTGCATCGGGGTGTGTGTGTGTAGCCTAATATGCAAAAGAGTTCCTGCTACCCAAAACAAAAAAAGCCACAGTGAGCAATATTGTAGATACTTTATGACCTTACCAGGCTCTTTGCTTCTTTCTCGGCAAAACGAAACTGCCCTTTCCTGCATCTCCGCTTAACTTGCTCTTCAAATGCGGGCCTGTAACCAGATCTGTCTGACTGTTCCCAGTCTACCCAATACAGTATCCGCTGGCTGCTTCGCTTTACGAGAATGGTGAACGCAGAGGATGCCCAGCAGAGATATTACAAAATTTAGGATAATCTGAGTAGCACAAAAGCATCGAAATTGTTATATTCTTTTAAGGTGCGGTAATAATAATAATAATAATAATAACTTTATTTTTATATCCCGCCCTCCCCCGCCGAGGCGGGCTCAGGGCGGCTAACAGACATGGAGATCCCATGATTCATATAAAACAATATAAACAATTTTAAATATATCATACAAAATTTAAAGGTACAAAAAAGGTACAATGGGAAAAGTCTCTCTTTCCCTCAAAGTCACTGTTAGTGCGTCCAAGATAATCGTTGGCCATCTTACGACGCGAATCCAGCCAGAAATGTAGTGGTCAATTAGTCAACGAGATTGGTTTCAGCGACGCTTTCTTCAGTCGTAGACTTTCACACCATCCAATGCGTCACGGCTTTCCCAATAATGACAAGAATTTCTTTTAAGCGGGGACTCCGGTGCAAAATTCTAACAGGCAAAGGCTCCTAACATCCCTTGTTGCTGGAAACGTCCTTTCCTTTTGCGCTGCTCAGATTATCCTAAGTTTTGTGATATCACTTTACGAGAAAGCGGCGGCACTCAAATTAAAATCCCTTTTGAGTTTCATGGAAGCGTCTCCTGCGTTTTCGAGACGGTCTTTGCAGCCGTAGTAAATCGGAGTGGACTTTAGCCATCGACACGTGAGCTGTCTTTTCCAGAATGCGGCACTCAACGTGCACTTCCAAAGAACGGCAGAATGTGAGGGTCCCCAGCTCAGTGCCCGTGGGCACCATGGCACCCGCGAATGCCTTTTCTGGCACCTGCCAATTTTTAGGAATTGAGCAGCGCCGGGTAGGGGTTTTGCTAAGCAAGGCTTTGGAATGATTGCTGGAGATTTGATTGGCTCTGCGTATTTTTTTTTTTAAATGTTGCATGGGCAGCAGCTGCCCCCACAGCATAAAGAGCTATGCTGCATTACTGAAGTGCTGGCAGCCATTTTGTGGCTTGCTCTGCCTCCTTGCGGCAGCCATTTTGCACCTGTGCCACCCGGGCCCTGTCCGAATTCCAAAGGTGCCCATAAGCTCAGAAAGCTTGGGGACCTTGGTAGAATTCGTGCCTAGGTCATTATTATTCACTGTATTTCTAAATTGCCCAGTCTCTGCCACTGCAGGGCTCTGAGCGATGCGCAACGTGTATGAAACCACCACGACATGAAAACCAGCTAAAAGCAATTTACAGAACGTTATGACAGTCCAATGGCAGGTCATAAATAGCTCCAGTTCTGACTGCCAGCTACATTCACAGGCAGGAGGAGAAGAGGGCGAAAAAGGGTGGAAATAATAGATCAGGGGTGCCAAACTCATTTGTTATGAGGGCCGGATCTGACTTAAATGAGACCTTGTCGGGCTGGGCAAGGCTGTGTTGGGCTGGGCCATGTGTGTACCTATTGAAGATTAGGTAGAAGAGATATGATTTTTATAAAGAACACAGACAAACACAAATTAAAAAAAAAAAAAGCTTAAAACGTTAGCATTCATTGGTCTTAAAGGTGCTTTCTTTGTATTACTCCCCTGAGATCCAGGGAACTGGGCAAAGGAAGCTGTGGCTCTTTCCTTCCTTCCCTAGGGGAGCAGGAGGGGGAGGAGCCTCAGCCAATAGAAGGAAGAGAGGCTTGGCTCAGTAGCTCTGCTGTGTGATTGAGAGAGCCTGGCCAAGCAAACTGTTCCTCCCCAAGGGAGGAGTGTCAGCCAATGGAGAAAATAGAGACTTTACTCTGTAGCTCCCGTGCAACTGAGCAAGCCTTGCAAAGCAAGCTGTGATGCGGAAGGAAGCAAGAGAGAGGGAGAAGGAAGCAGATGACCGCCAATTGCTCGGGGGCCTGATAGGAGTGCTCCGGGGGCCTAATTCGGCCCCTAAACTGCATGTTTGACACCCCTGTAATAGATAATTTTGATGCCAACATATTTGTGTTTTGTGTGCACCTTTGGTGCAGCGGATATATTACTTCCTTTTTTTTTTTTTGCTTTCCTTTCTCCAGAGCCAGTGGATAAAGTGGCCGCCATACGAGAATTCCGAGTTCTTCACACCGCCTTACACAGCAGCCCCGTCTTCCGGGATTCGGTGGGTAGCCCTGCATCTGCCCTTCTTGAACCTGTTCTGCTCTTTAAACAAGGAGGGACAGAGAAGAGCCCGTTTAGAATATTCCTTGGGTCCCCCAAATTCTTGCTGATCCGTGCTTCCCCTGCAGGTCTTCAAGATGCTGGGGAATAAGGAGTCCTTAGATCAGATAATCGTTGCTACGCCAGGGCTGAACAGTGACCCCATCGCTTTGGGTGAGTCGAAGGGGAAGGCGGGTATGGAAAGGAAGGAACTGACCTGTTCGTATAACTCTCTGCTGATTGGGTAATCGTAAGGGGCCAAGGATGCAACCAATATGCACATCTCTTGCTTCTGTACCAAATCTTATTCTGGCCTATTTTTCACTATAGGGACTTGCTTCTGGGGGGAAGTAGAACACATTTTGAGTCCAGTGAACATGTATGAACATATGAAGCTGCCGTAGACCCTCGGTCCAGCAAAGTCAGTCTTGTCTACTCAGACTGGCAGCGGCTCTCCAGGGTCTCAAGCGGAGGTTTTTCATGCCTGCTTGCCTGGACCCTTTTTTAGTTGGAGATGCCGGGGATTGAACTTGGGACCTACTGCTTACCAAGCAGATGCTCTACCGCTGAGCCACCGTCCCTCCCCAGCGTCCATATTCAAGATACGAGCTTCCTCGTGCACACACACTTCCTCTGATAACATAGATAAATAGAGATGGAAGTTAACGTTTCATTCAGATGTAGCATCTACCTAATGTTTTCAACAGCACATCCCGTTAATGGTGTATAGAACTGTAGTGCGTAGAATTGCAGCGCAGAATTGATTTTCTTTTCTGCGTCAGACGGGAAAGAAAGCGTAATTCCCCAGAGTTACAGGGGCCTTCCCATACTGATGAGCATTTCACTGATTTCCTCCCCACCCCCTTTCCGGATTGCGTTACTGATCTCTCTCTCGTCTTATTGATTGCAAGGTGTTTTGTGTCTTCATAGGGGTGTTGCAGGATAAAGATCTTTTTTCTGTCTTTGCTGATCCAGCCATGTTGGACACGTAAGTTTGATGAACTTGACCACTTTGGTCACGACCGAGGCGGCATTTGTAGACCTGTAAACTCTGCCCCCATTTTAGTAGCAAAGCCATGCGGGTCTCCATCTCTCCGTGGCCAAAAAAGGCAGGATATTCGCCTTGATCTGGCTGGCCTTCCCAAACCTTTCCCAGGTAGAGGCTGGATTTATAAAAAGGTAAAAGGTAGTCCCCTGTGCAAGCACCAGTCATTTCCGACTCTGGGGTGACGTCGTATCACGACGTTTTCACAGCAGACTTTTTACGGGGTGGTTTGCCATTGCCTTCCCAAGTCATCTCCACTTTCCCCCCAGCAAGCTGGGGACTCGCTTTACCCACCTCGGAAGGATGGAAGGCTGAGTCAACCTTGAGTCGGCTACCCGAGTCCAGCTTCTGCCAGGATTGAACTCAGGTCGTGAGCAGAGCTTAGGACTGCGGTACTGCAGCTTTACCACTCTGCCAGTTAGGTACCGGTTGAAACACGACAATTTGGCTTTTCCTACGTGTCTCCCTGGTGCTCGATTTTTTTTTTTTTAATACCAACCGGGTCTTCCTCCTCCTCGTTATTCTGATGCTCCCGCCTGTTACTTCAAGATGGGCGGCCGCGCTGGCCTGTCTGTAACAGCAGAAAAGAGCAAGAGACCAGGAGCGCCTTCAAGACTAAGACAATTTGTGGCAGGGCAGGAACGTTTGTTGGTCATCACTCACTTCTTCAAAAGTTCTGCAGTTTGCTCTTTTCGACTCCTCCTGCTATTGTATTAGTAGAAAGCGACAGTCGGTAACTTCACCAGATGCCTCAGGATAGCCCAGTCTTCTCACTCTCGGAATCTGAGCAGCATCAAGCCTGGTTGGTATTTGGATGGGAGACCACCAAGGAAGTCCAGGGTTGCTACGCAGAGGCAGGGCAGGGCAAACCACCTGTGTTCTTCCCTTGCCTTGAAAACCCCGTGGCCCTAAAAGTTTGCATGTGAATAAATCAATGACGTGCTCCTCTTAACTGGTGGAAACTCTGCTCGTTCCCACCGTTGGGCTGCTTTTCACTGGATGTTGCCCCCAAACCTTGAATTCAGCAGGAGCTCACAGAAGCACAGCTCCTGAACCTTTCTGAGGGTTCCCCCTCTTCCCCCCTACCTACCTTGTCCATTGAATAGGAGGTGTAGCTGGATTAGGAGAGCGGGCAGCCAGCCAGCCACCAGGGTCTTTGCCACGCTTCCAGCAGCCCTCATTAATCCCTGGAGAAGCCCACGCCACCCTTTCTCCACTTCTTATGTGATCTGGGGCAGTGGGTGACTTGCTGGCCTTTTGACTGGGCGGGGGGGGGAAGGCTCAGGAGAGCCCCAAGTCAGCGAGGCCTACTCGGGTTGGCTGGATCTCTAGCCAGCCCAAGCAGGCCTCGCTCGCCCAGGGCTCTCCATTCTTGTATCGGGTTGCTTTTGGATGGGGGGGGCGGCATACGCTAATGAGTTATGCTAATGAGCTCCACCACCTATTTTTCTACAAAACGCCCCCTGGTTGCCCCACGCAAGGCAGTCTTTGCACGAGGACTAGAAGCTTGGCTTTTAGAATCTCTAACCGAAGCTGCTTCGGTGGAACCGGCCCACGTGATGGGTATGTTCTCTCTCTCCTTGCTAGGCTTATCCCAACCCACCCTGCTTTGGTGAATGCCATCGTCCTGGTTCTGCACTCGGTGGCGGGCAGCACCCCCTTGCCCACCCCGGAGAGCTCCTCGCGGAGCATGCCCTCCAGCTCTTACCGTGACATGCCGGGTGAGTAACATGCTTTGGCCTTGAGTGGGGGCTTGCACAGGGTCCTTGGAGAGGTCACAGCCTAGGGTATTGTGTTCAGTTTAGGGCACCGCAATTTAAGAAGGATCTAGACAAGCTGGAAAGTGTCCAGAGGAGGGCGACGGAGATGGTGAGGGGTCTGGAGACCAAGTCCTATGAAGAAAGGTTGAAGGAGCTGGGCATGTTTAGCCTTCAGAAGAGGCGGCTGAGAGGTGATATGATCACCATCTTCAAGTCCTTGAACGGCTGTCCTATAGAGGATGGAGTGGAATTGTTTTCTGTGGCCCCGGAAGGTGGGACCAGAACCAATGGGTTGAAATTAAATCAAAAGAGTTTCCGGCTCAACATTAGGAAGAACTTCCTGACCATTAGAGCGGTTCCTCAGTGGAACAGGCTTCCTCGGGAGGTGGTGGGCTCTCCTTCCTTGGAGGTTTTTAAACAGAAGTATAGCGTCCAGATCACGTGAAGTGATGGTATCGCTTTACTCTGCTCTGGTAAGACCTCACCTGGAGTATTGTGTTCAGTTTTGTGCACCACATTTTAAGAAGGATATAGACAAGCTGGAACGGGTCCAGAGGAGGGCGACGAAGATGGTGAGGGGTCTGGAGACCAAGTCCTATGAGGAAAGGTTGAAGGAGTTGGGCATGGAGTTAGCCTGGAGAAGAGGCGGCTGAGAGGTGATAGGATCCCCATTTTCAAGTCCTTGAAGGGCTGTCCTTTAGAGGATGGGGTGGAATTGTTTTCTGTGGCCCCAGGAGGTAGGACCAGAACCGATGGGTTGAAATTAAATCAAAAGAGTTTCCGGCTCAACATTAGGAAGAACTTCCTGACTGTTAGAGCGGTTCCTCAATGGAACAGGCTTCCCCAAGAGGTGGCGGGCTCTCCTTCCTTGGAGGTTTTTCAACAGAGACTTAGATGGCCAACTGACAGCAATGCTGATTCTGTGGACTCAGGCAGATGGCAAGAAGGAGGGCTGGATCAGTGCTTAGTTCTCATGGCCCCTTCTCTCATGCCCAGGGAAGTGCTGGTCATCACTTTGGGGTCAGGAAGTACTTTTCTTCCAGGCCACTTTGGCCAGAGATCTTGGAGGGGTTTTCTTTGCCATCTTCGGGGCACGGAACAGGGGTTGCTGGGTGTGTGTGTTGCAGGGAGGTATTTGTGAATTTCCTGCATTGTGCAGGGGGTTGGACTAGATGACCCTGGAGGTCCCTTCCAGCTCTGTGGTTCTAGCCTTTGCTTCTCCATGCTAAGACGTGGAGCAGCACACTGTGCGCCAAGAGAACCAGTCGCTTCCAGGCAACTCTGAAAGGTCTGCAGAAAGGGCCCAACGGAGGGTCTAATGGAGCCTGAATGTAGAAAGAAACCAGGTTTAACAGCGGTCTCATCTCTTTTGCACCAGGTGGGTTCTTGTTCGAAGGCCTCTCTGATGATGAAGATGACTTTCATCAGGTAACACACTCAGTTGTCTCCCCTATGAGAGACAATATATATCTGCCTTGAGCTTTCAGGAGGAACGGCAGGACATAAATGGGTTTCATATACTTTTTTGTAAAAAAAAAAAATAGCAATTGGCAAGAGTTTCTTTTCCCAACAGAGTAC
Source organism: Heteronotia binoei (assembly GCF_032191835.1). Taxonomy (NCBI): domain Eukaryota; kingdom Metazoa; phylum Chordata; class Lepidosauria; order Squamata; family Gekkonidae; genus Heteronotia; species Heteronotia binoei. The sequence continues at coordinate 34,847,696 of NC_083241.1, forward strand.
GAGGACGACTCCTTCCAGCAGCACATCCGGCTCCCGCCCCGCCTCCCTCGGCTACACTGGGGCAGCAGGACCTCGGCCCATCACCCAGAGCGAGTTGGCGACGGCGCTGGCACTGGCCAGTACCCCTGAGAGCAGCTCGCACACTCCAACTCCAGGAACCCAGGTAAAAAGGAGAAGCAAAGGCCACAAACAAGCACCCTCTCGAGCCAGTCGGAGTGGGGGTGGGGGCTTTCCTGAGTCACTGCTCACATATATGAAATCGCTCCGCTCTCCAAGAGATAAGGACAGATGGACTCCCATTCTAGCTGTATCTGAAGAAAACAAGCAGTGACTCAGGAAAGCTCCTACCCTGCCACAAATGTTGTTAGTCTTTAAGGTGCTTCAGAAGAAGAAGAAGGCCATAGATTTATACCCCGCCCTACTCTGAGTCTCAGAGCGGCTCACAATCTCCTTTATCATCTTCCCTCACAGCAGACACCCTGTGAGGTGGGTGTGGCTGAGAGGGCTCTCCCAGCAGCTGCCCTTTCAAGGACAACTCTATCAGAGCTATGACGGACCCACGGCCATTTCAGCAGCTGCCAAGTGGAGGAGTGGGGAATCAGACCTGGTTCTCCCAGGTAAGAGTCCGTGCACTTAACCACTAACACCAAACTGGCTCTCTTGCTCCTTTCCACTGCTACGGACAGACTTAACATGGCTACCCATTATAATCAGGTTGGTTAGAGGAGAGGGGAAACGCTGGGGGGGCCTAAAACTATCCTAAGAGAGCCAGTTTGGTGTAGTAGTTAAGTGCACAAACTCTTACCTGGGAGAACCGGGTTTGATTCCCCACTCCTCCACTTGCACCTGCTAGCATGGCCTTGGATCAGCCATAGCTCTTGTAGGAGTTGTCCTTGAAAGTGCAGCTGCTGTGAGAGCCCTCTCCAGCCCCACCCACCTCACAGGGTGTCTGTTGTGGGGGAGGAAGGTAAAGGAGATTGTGAGCCGCTCTGAGAGTCTGTCCTTGAAAGGGCAGCTGCTGTGAGAGCCCTCTCCAGCCCCACCCACCTCACAGGGTGTCTGTTGTGGGGGAGGAAGGGAAAGGAGATTGTGAGCTGCTCTGAGAGTCTGCAATTCAGAGTATGGGGGGGATATAAATCCATTATCTTCTTCTAGTGCTGAGAGCACTTTGCTCACGTAGCCGCTCCTCTAGCTCAGGGGTGGCCAACGGCAGCTCTCTAGATGTTTTTTGCCTACAACTCCAATCAGCCCCAGCCAGCATGGCCAATGGCTGAGGCTGATGGGAGTTGTAGGCAAAAAACATCTGGAGAGCTACCGTTGGCCAGCCCTGCTGTAGCTTTGTCTTTCCTGCATCGAGCAGAGGCGTTTGGACTAGACAACCTCCAAGCTCCGTCCTGGGTTCCATTAACTCCACCACTGTCTTCTTTTCCCCAGGGCCATTCCTCAGGCACGTCGCCCATGTCCTCCAGTGTCCAGTCGGGCACTCCCATCACCAACGACCTCTTCAGCCAGGCCCTGCAGCACGCCCTCCAGGCTTCTGGGCAGCCCAACCTGCAGGTCAGTTGCCCCGTCCGCAGCCGAGCAGGCCTCGGAGTCGTCTCCCCCGCCTCCCTCCTGCCGGCAGCTCCCAGCGTGCGTCAGCAGGGCAAAGAATCCTTTTGGAGTGTTACTGGCGAGTAGGACGGTGAACTCAAGAACTTGGGAGTTGCAGGAAGGGACCTCCTGACGGGAGGTTACGGGGTGGTTTTAAATAACGTATCCTCTTGGTGCACATGCAGTTGGGTGATATAAACCTTGAGTATTTGGGAGGGGTGGTGTAACGTGTGTCGAAGGTCTCCATGTGGACTAGGGTGGACTGGACAGTGACTCGTCCAGAGGTGCCCCAAAGCTTTCCTGCATGGGCTGGGGTAGAGCGGTTAGGTTAGATAATCATCCGGAGCTGCTGTGTGAGCTTTTGCTGAAGGTTGGTTGTGTTCCTACATGGGTTAGGACAGATTGGGCGGTAATTCATCCGGAGATGCCGCGTAAACTTTTGCAATCTCTGTCTCTTTCCTTCATGGGCTAGGGTATAGCGGACAGTGACTCATCCAGAGGTGCCCCAAAGCTTTCCTGCATGGGCTAGGGTAGAGCAGACAGATAATCTCATCCAGAGCTGCCGTGTAAGCTTTTGCTGAAGGTCTGTTGTGTTCCTACATGGGTTAGGACAGATTGGGCGGCAATTCATCCGGAGATGCCCCGTAAACTTTAGCAGTCTCTGTCTCCTTCTTCCATGGTCTAGGGCAGAGGTGGCCAACGGTAGCTCTGCAGATTTTTTTTTTGCCTACAACTCCCATCAGCCCCAGCCATTGGCCATGCTGGCTGGGGCTGAAGGGAGTTGTAGGCAAAAAACATCTGGAGAGCTACCGTCGGCCACCCCTGGGCTAGGGTACAGCGGACAGTGACTCGTCCAGAGGTGCCCTATAAGTTTTGCTGTGCAGGGACTTCAGCCTGTTTTTCCTGGCCTCGCCCCTCCCCAGCTCTGCCCGAGGGTGATGCCCCCCCCTTATGCTTCCTGTCGCCCGCAGAGCCAGTGGCAGCCGCAGCTGCAGCAGCTGAGAGACATGGGCATCCATGATGATGATCTCAGCCTCCGCGCCCTGCAAGCCACCGGGGGGGACATCCAGGCCGCTCTGGAGCTCATCTTTGCAGGGGGGGCCCCCTAACGCCCTCCCCCCTTTTTTAATGGGGGGGCAGACTGGACACCAGGGGGCGGGTTTTATTTGGTGGCATCCGATCCGTGCGACCCCAGCTCCAGATGATCTCGTCGTCGGACCCCGTCGTCTCCCGCGCACCATCTCCTCGTCTGCTTTTTCTCTCGTCTGGATGGAGGCTGCAGCAGAACGCAGAAATACCCCCCCCCCTCATTGAGCGCTGACCCCCCCACCCGCGAATCACGTTTTTGCACAAAGAGACCTTTTGCAGCAGCCACGATGGGTGGAAAGAGCTAACAGCCCGCTTCGATTGCCTGTTCTAAAGCGGTTGCGGAGAGATCAGCGTTCAGCGATCCTTCCTCTTTTCCCTGAGCTGCCAGGCATCTTCCTCTTTTCGGTCCACTGTTCCGATTCCTACCATCCCTCCTGATCCCCATCCGGGTTTGCGTCGTCGTACGAGGTTTTCATTAAAAGCTCTCCTCCTCCAGTTGTCCCGAGTTTCTTTTTTCTTTCTAAAAATTAATGCTTGATGTCGTCGATAAGGAATCGGTAACAATACATAGAATTAACCAATCCAGTTGGCACTTCAGAGGGAAGGCAGCGGGAAATGGCCCTGGATATAGAAATGGTGGAAATGGTGGCGATGACAGGAAATGGTGGAAAAGATACAGAAATGGTGGAGACGACAGGAAAAAAGATACTTTATTCCAGCAGGGGGCGCCCTTGCAACAGTGTTGAATTTCAGTCCTAGCAAAATGCAAGAGAGACAAGAGGTTATGTTCCTGTTAAAGCAAATTACAGCAACTGTGCATCATTTCTTCTGAGAGACAGAGAGCCCTGAAGTCTCTTCCACTGCTAATCTTCCAACTTCTGAGTCCTCCTCAGGCATAATTGAACTCAGGTCATAAGCTTTAAAAGCTATCCTCTCTGACCGGAAAGGGCTTCCTAAACCCAGATGGGTGAAGGCCAGGTGAAAGCCCACACAGATAAGGCAAATGCCATTTGAAAACATGCTCAGGTAGTTTTCCCAGGTTTGAATTCTGGGTTCAGGAACAGCTAAAAGCACTAGACTTTGTGGGCTTTGGCATAAGGAAAAGGAAAGGTCCCCTGTGCAAGCACCAGTCATTTCCGACTCTGGGGTGACGTCGCATTACGACGTTTTCACGGCAGACGTTTTTACGGGGTGGTTTGCCATTGCCTTCCCCAGTCATCTACACTTTCCCCCCAGCAAGCTGGGGACTCATTTGACCAGCCTCAGAAGGATGGAAGGCTGAGTCAACCTCGAGCCAGCTACCTGAAACCAGCTTCCGCCGGGATCGAACTCAGGTCGTGAGCAGAGAGTTCAGTCTGCAGTACTGCAGCTTTACCACTCTGCACCATGGGGCATAAACAACTCCCCGATGTCCCAACACTACCCCCTCCAAATTTCCAGAGAGGTGTTTGGTTTCTTCTCTAGAAGAACCACAAATTACTCAACTATGCTATTTCTTCTCCTCCTAAAATGTTTTAAATAGCTCCACCCTGATTAAATAGCTCAGGAGCCACATGTACACCTTTCACACACATCGTGCTGCTCTTCAAGCCCCCACCACTCAATCAGCCAGCTTGGAGGAGGCATTATTTCTTTTAATCACTTCTCCAAACCAGTCAGCAGCTTGGAGAACATATTGAAAGTTAAAGTTGCTTTCTTTCCACCTCTTCCTCCAAAAACCTTCCTTCATCTGATGTTCATGTTTTGCAGCACTCAAAACATGACATTTATTTTAACCTTAGACATTTAACATTTATTTTAACATTTAAACTGGAGAGCCAGTTTGGTGTAGTGGTGAAGCGCGCACTCTTCTCTGGGAGAACCGGGTTCGATTCCCCACTCCTCCACTTGCACCTGCTAGCATGGCTCTGGCAGAGGTTGTCCTTGAAAGGGCAGCTGCTGTGAGAGCCCTCTCAGCCCCACCCACCTCACAGGGTGTTTGTTGTGGGGGAGGAAGGTAAAGGAGATTGTAGGCCGCTCTGAGACTCTTCGGAGTGGAGGGCAGGATATAAATCCAATATCATCATCTTCATCAACATTAAACAAGTTTGGCCACTGATCTATATGCATGCAAGGTTTTGGGGGTTTTTTAATGACAAAACCAAATCCCAAAAGGGGGGCAGGGAGGGGATACAGAAATGGTATTTACTTTGGAACCACTGCAAGGATAAGCTCCAAACATTATTTCAAAAACATTTTTTCCTCAGAATGTAATGAGTGCTCATTAGAAGAGGTAATAATTAGCCTTACTGTTTATTTTCAGTTAAAAGGCATTGATTCACCAAGGCCTCTGATGCTCAGAACATCACATAACCACAGATTATTTCTCTCCAGTATATCATTTTAATATTGATGGATTTGCCTTATTTATTTTCTGCTTCATTTTCTTGGGGGAGGAAATGGGAGTGCGCTAACCGAAATGGACTTTTGGAAGGACACTGTTTGCTTTCCCCTGAAAAAGTGAATCACGAAAGCTCCTACCCTACCACAAATTTTATTATTCATTTTTTTTAACCAGAGATTTCACTGAATTAACCAAAGTGCTTACAGAATGAATTAAGTCAACGAAAATGCATATTGTGCGCGTGAAACTCAAAATAATACAGTGCATAGTGGAAAGCTGATGTTCTGAGCAGGCAAAATTACCATACTGAGAATAATCATAGCAAATTTGAAATACAGAAACAGTGGTGAGAGGGACTATCAAGAGTCTGCTTACCAGTGAATAGATTACCAACGAACTAGCATCTTGCTCCACCCCAAGCCCAGAAAAGAAGATGATGATGATATTGGATTTATATCCTGGCCTCCACTCCGAAGAGTCTTCGCGCGGCTCACAATCTCCTTTCCCTTCCTCCCCCACAACAGACACCCTGTGAGGTAGATGAAGATATTGGATTTATATCCCGCCCTCCACTCCGAAGAGTCTCAGAGCGGCTCACAATCTCCTTTCCCTTCCTCCCCCACAACAGACACCCTGTGAGGTAGATGAAGATATTGGATTTATATCCCGCCCTCCACTCCGAAGAGTCTCAGAGCGGCTCACAATCTCCTTTACCTTCCTCCCCCCCACAACAGACACCCTGTGAGGTAGATGAAGATACTGGATTTATATCCTGCCCTCCACTCCAAAGAGTCTCAGAGCGGCTCACAATCTCCTTTACCTTCCTCCCCCCCACAACAGACAACCTGTGAGGTAGATGAAGATATTGGATTTATATCCCGCCCTCCACTCCAAAGAGTCTCAGAGTGGCTCACAATCTCCTTTACCTTCCTCCCCCACAACAGACACCCTGTGAGGTAGATGAAAAAATTGGATTTATATCCCGTCCTCCACTCCGAAGAGTCTCAGAGCGGCTCACAATCTCCTTTACCTTCCTCCCCCCCACAACAGAAACCCTGTGAGGTAGATGAAGATATTGGATTTCTATCCCACCCTGCACTCCACAGAGTCTCAGAGTGGCTCACAATCTCCTTTACCTTCCTCCCCCACAACAGACACCCTGTGAGGTAGATGAAGATACTGGATTTATATCCCGTCCTCCACTCCGAAGAGTCTCAGAACGGCTCACAATCTCCTTTCCCTTCCTCCCCCACAACAGACACCCTGTGAGGTAGATGAAGATATTGGATTTATATCCCGCCGTCCACTCCGAAGAGTCTCAGAGTGGCTCACAATCTTCTTTCCCTTCCTCCCCCACAACAGACACCCTGTGAGGTAGATGAAGATATTGGATTTATATCCCGCCCTCCACTCCAAAGAGTCTCAGAGTGGCTCACAATCTCCTTTACCTTCCTCCCCCACAACAGACACCCTGTGAGGTAGATGAAAAAATTGGATTTATATCCCGTCCTCCACTCCGAAGAGTCTCAGAGCGGCTCACAATCTCCTTTACCTTCCTCCCCCCCACAACAGAAACCCTGTGAGGTAGATGAAGATATTGGATTTCTATCCCACCCTGCACTCCACAGAGTCTCAGAGTGGCTCACAATCTCCTTTACCTTCCTCCCCCACAACAGACACCCTGTGAGGTAGATGAAGATACTGGATTTATATCCCGTCCTCCACTCCGAAGAGTCTCAGAACGGCTCACAATCTCCTTTCCCTTCCTCCCCAACAGACACCCTGTGAGGTAGATGAAGATATTGGATTTATATCCCGCCGTCCACTCCGAAGAGTCTCAGAGTGGCTCACAATCTTCTTTCCCTTCCTCCCCCACAACAGACACCCTGTGAGGTAGGTGAAGATATTGGATTTATATCCCGCCGTCCACTCCGAAGAGTCTCAGAGTGGCTCACAATCTCTTTTCCCTTCCTCCCCCACAACAGATACCCTGTGAGGTGGGTGGGGCTGAGAGGGCTCTCACAGCAGCTGCCCTTTCAAGGACAACCTCTGCCAGAGCTATGGCTGACCCAAGCAGCTGTAAGTGGAGGAGTGGGGAATCAAACCCGGTCCTCCCAGATAAGAGTCCACGCACTTAACCACTACACCAAACTGGCAAATAAATAAATAGAAAGATGTGAGTGATGGGGGAAGAATGTAGATTTAAGTGTAGAAAAGAAGAGCGTTCAGCAAATTACAAGGAGAGATACTGACTATAAGCTCTGTTCGTCAGCAATACATTGGGGGCTTCAGCGTACTCTAGGAACAGAAGCCATTTCTCCGCAAAATGAGATGTTCGGGGATAAATTTCAGTCAAAGCAAGATGGTCAGCAATCTTCTCCATGAGAAACGGATCGATTTTTTAATCCGTCTTTAAGGTGCCACTGGATTCTTGCTCTTTCCTGTACTTACATCAGTAATAATGAGGTAAGACGACCCCCACCCCTGTGAAAGGGAAACATATCACCAGCCGTTCAGCCACGTAATCCTAAATAGAGTAATCACCAGGGCTTCTTTTCTGGAAAAAGAGGTACCGGAACTCTCGAGAGGGAAATGAAGGAAAAACACAGGGGTGCCCCTCATGAACTTTTAGACATTTTTTTTGAGAATTTTGATTGCACAAAGAGTTTACAGAATTCCATTCTGCCACGTCCCCCCAGAGGAAAAAAAGCGCTAAAAGCTGATACATTTGAAATGTGTTGGAGGAGAGTTTTATGAATATCACGGACCACCAAAAAGACAAGTAAATTCTAGTTCAGGGGTGGCCAAACTTGCTTAATGTAAGAGCTGCACAGAATAAGCATCAGGTGTTTGAGAGCAGGAAGAAAGGAAAACGGAGGGAGTGAGGTGGGAAGAAAGTAACTTTAAATGCATTCTCCAAGCTGTCGGCTGGCTTGACTTGGAAAAGTGATTTAAAGAGAGAAATGCCTTCTCCAAGTGAGGGGTGGGGTGGCTTAGAGAGCCACACAAGATGTGTGAAAGAGCCCCATGTGGCTGCTGAGCTGCGGTTTGGCCACCCCTGTTCTAGATCAAATCAAGCCTGAACTCTCCCTGGAAGCTGAAATGACTCGACAGAGGCTATTCTATCAAGGAGGGGTCTGTGGCTCAGTGGAAAAGTCTCTGCTTTGCCTGCAGAAGGTCCCAGGTTCAGTCCCTGGCATCTCCAGTTAAAGAGGATCAGGTAGTAGCTGATGCGAAAGACGTCTGCCTGAGACTCTGGAGAGCCGCTGCCAGTCCGATGGAACGATGGTCTGATTCAGTAGAAGGCAGCATTGCATGTGTTGCTCTCAAAGCCCCCAGCGCCACGTCAGCCGGCATGGAGAAGGCCTTTGTCCTTTTAAAACCCCTCTCCAAGCCAGCTAGTAGCTTGGAGAATGCGTTTAAAGTTAAAGTTGCTTTCTTTCCACCTCTTCTTCCCTCATCTTCCTTCCTTCCTGCTCTCAAACATCTTACGTTCATGTCTTGTGGCTCTCAAACATCTGATGTTTATTCTTTGTGGCTCTTATGTTAAGCAAGTTTGGCCTCACCTGCAATAGGGGTTTCAAGGCAAGAGACGTTCAGAGGTGGGTTTGCCATTGCCTTCCCGGGGATTTCAAAGCAAGAGACGTTCAGAGATGGTTTGCCATTACCTGCCTCTGCATAGCAATGCTTGAACTTCCTTGGTGGTCTCCCATCCAAGTACCAGTTTGGTGTAGCGGTTAAGTGTGCAGACTCTTATCAGGGAGGACCAGGTTTGATTCCCCTCTCCTCCACTTGCAGCTCCTGGAATGGCCTTGGGTCAGCCATAACTCTTGCAGGAGTTGTCCTTGAAAGGGCAGCTGCTGTAAGAGCTCTCTCAGGTAAAGGAGATTGTGACTGCTCTGAAACTCTGAGATTCAGAGTATAGGGTGGGATATACATCCAATATCTTCAACCAGCCAGGGGCCACCCTTCTTAGTTTCCAAAATCTGATGAGATCAGGCTAGCCAGGTCAGGGGGAAGTTTGGGAGGCTATTAATTCATAGGGTCACCATAATTCAAAAGTGACTCAATGGCACCTAACCCACCCACACCCATTGAAGTCAAGAGGCTGTAGAAGTCTGGAACTCTGTGGGAGGTTTCGCTGCCAATGTAGTACTCTGGAAACAGCCACTCCAACAGAGTGGTAATTTGATCATTCAGTGTTTTGTTACTCCTGGGAAACTCGTAGAAGTCCTCTCCGTCGGATATGGTATGACCTCGTATAAAAACCCATCGGAGCTATTAAAAACATTTTTAGGAGGAGAAGAAATAGCACAGCTGAGTAATTTGTGGTTCTTCTAGAGAAGAAACCAAACACCTCTCTGGAAATTTGGAGGGGGGGAGTGCTGGGAAATCGGGGAGTTGTTTATGCCCCGTGGCGCAGAGTAGTAAAGCTGCAGTACTGCGGTCTGAACTCTCTGCTTACGACCGGAGTTCGATTCCGGCGGAAGCTGGATTCAGGTAGTCGGCTCCAGGTTGACTCAGCCTTCCATCCTTCCGAGGTCGGTCAAATTAGTCCCCAGCTTGCTGGGGGGAAAGCGTAGATGGCTGGGGAAGGCAATGGCAAACCACCCCGTAAAAATGTCTGCCGTGAAAACGTCGTGATGCGACGTCACCCCAGAGTCGGAAATGACTGGTGCTTGCACAGGGGACCTTTCCTTTTCCTTATGCCAAAGCCCACAAAGTCTAGAGCTTTTAGCTGTTCCTGAACCCAGAATTCAAACCTGGAAAAACTACCTCTGAGGATGTTTTCAAATGGCATTTGCCTTATCTGTGTGGGCTTTCACCTGGCCTTCACCCATCTGGGTTTAGGAAGCCCTTTCCGGTCAGAGAGGATAGCTTTTAAAGCAGAGTTTTACCCTTGCATGTGGGGTTTTTTAAAAAGTAAATTATTGAGAAAGAGAAGATGAATCTTTATAAACTTGTAGATCAGGTTTGAAAGACTGATGCTAACAGGTCTTTCTGCCCACCCACCCCCATTACCTGAATTTGCTGGTTTGTGAATTCTGTCCACAGCATTGCAAAAGGAAAAAAAAAATCCACCCTAAATTTAGACTGTTGTGGTCTAAAATTAACATCTGTGTGATTTTGACATCCGTGTTTATTCCAGAATAGGGCTGCTATCTGAAGAACACTTTCCTGGAAGTAAGCACCACTGAATAAAATGGGACTTACTTCTGAGAACTTCTTTGGCCTGCCCTCAGTCCAACAAAAAAGCTCTGAGGCATAATTAGGATTCTGCTACATAAACAGACAATCTGTAGTCTAAACTTACAACCCCGTGACATGTGCTGTCTACTAGAAATGACATTGGTAGAATACACAGTAATAAAAACAGGCGTATTGGGTGGTTTTCCAGATCTGAGACACCACTTCCTGCACACAAGAAGGTTCTGAGAGGACCATTCCCAGGACATCCTCAATAACTGACCTCCAGGGCCGAATCGGAGAATAGGAAATGGCAGGTGAAGGGAAAAACGCCATTCACAGATTCAGTTGCATCTTTAACCCTAGCCAAAAAAGGGAGTTTGATTGCAAGGTGTGAGCTTCCCTATGCAAAATTTCTGCTGCCAAAGTCTGAAACATCTGGGAAACCAGCTATGCCAAACTTTTTGGTACATTTGCCAAGTTTGGAAAGAAGCGAGTGCAGTCCTTTTATGACCAATCTAGGTTGTGTAATTAAGAACATAAGAGAAGCCATGTTGGATCAGGCCAATGGCCCATCCAGTCCAACACTCTGTGTCACATAAGAACACAAGAGAAGCCATGTTGGATCAGGCCAATGGCCCATCCAGTCCAACACTCTGTGTCACATAAGAACACAAGAGAAGCCATGTTGGATCAGGCCAATGGCCCATCCAGTCCAACTCTCTGTGTCACATAAGAACATAAGAGAAGCCATGTTGGATCAGGCCAATGGCCCATCCAGTCCAACTCTCTGTGTCACATAAGAACATAAGAGAAGCCATGTTGGATCAGGCCAGTGGCCCATCCAGTTTAACTCTCTGTGTCACATAAGAACATAAGAGAAGCCATGTTGGATCAGACCAGTGGCCCATCCAGTCCAACTCTCTGTGTCACATAAGAACATAAGAGAAGCCATGTTGGATCAGGCCAGTGGCCCATCCAGTTTAACTCTCTGTGTCACATAAGAACATAAGAGAAGCCATGTTGGATCAGACCAGTGGCCCATCCAGTCCAACTCTCTGTGTCACATAAGAACATAAGAGAAGCATGTTGGATCAGGCCAGTGGCCCATCCAGTCCAACTCTCTGTGTCACATAAGAACATAAGAGAAGCCATGTTGGATCAGGCCAATGGCCCATCCAGTCCAACTCTCTGTGTCACATAAGAACATAAGAGAAGCCATGTTGGATCAGGCCAGTGGCCCATCCAGTTTAACTCTCTGTGTCACATAAGAACATAAGAGAAGCCATGTTGGATCAGACCAGTGGCCCATCCAGTCCAACTCTCTGTGTCACATAAGAACATAAGAGAAGCATGTTGGATCAGGCCAGTGGCCCATCCAGTCCAACTCTCTGTGTCACATAAGAACATAAGAGAAGCCATGTTGGATCAGGCCAATGGCCCATCCAGTCCAATTCTGTGTGTCACATAAGAACATAAGAGAAGCCATGTTGGATCAGGCCAATGGCCCATCCAGTCCAACACTCTGTGTCACACAGTGGCCAATATACGTGTGTGTGTATATATATATTCAGCAGTCCCCAACCTTTTTGGCACCAGGGACCAGTTTTGTGGAAGGCAATTTTTCCACAGACTGGCGGGGGGGGGAGGAATTGATGGTTTCGAGATGATACAATTGTGCACTTTATTTTGGTGTGGTGGTGAAGTGTGTGGACTCTTACCTTGGAGAACTGGGTTTGATTCCCCACTCCTCCGCTTGCAGCTGCTGGAATGGTCTTGGGTCAACCGTAGCTTTTGCAGAGTTGTCCTTGAAAGGGCAGGTTCTGGGGAGAGCTCTCTCAGCCCTCCCCCCCCCCACCTCTCAGGGTGTCTGTTGTGGGGGAGGAAGATAAAGGAGATTGTGAGCCACTCTGAGATTCAGAGTGGAGGGCAGATATAAATCCAATGTCATCGTCTTCTTATTATTACTACATTGTAATATATAATGAAATAATTATATAACTCTCGGCCCGGTTGCTAAGAGATTGGGGACCCCTGGTGTAATTGACAGAGCAAAGTAACATTTCAGGTTTCTGGCAGTAGGGCTGTCTGGACTAAACTTTGAGGCAGAAGTCCGATGGGAAGTTTGACTCCCGAAAGCTCACTCTCCCAAATTCTTCTGGATTCTGGATTGTTACTGCAGTTTCTGTACTTACCGTCTGCCTGTTTCACAAACCTCAAATAAGTGCGAGATCGTTGAAGCTGTAGCAAAATTCCTTTACTATGCTTCTAGGAGATGTTCCTTTTGTGCATAGTGTGTGTCTATTGCAGGGCTGGCCAAACTGTGACTCGGGAGTCATATGTGGCTCTTTCACACATATTGTGTGGCTCTTGAAGCCCCCACTGCCCCATCAGCTGGCTTGGAGAAGGCATTTCTCTCTTTAAATCACTTCTCCAAGTTAAGCCAGCTGGCAGCTTGGAGAATGCATTTAAAGTTAAAGTTGCTTTCTTTTCACCTCTCCCTCCCTCCGCCATCTATTTCCTTCCCTCTCCCCTCCCCCTCCCTCCTTGCCTTATGGCTCACAAACATCGGATTTTCCTGTCTTGTGGCTCTCCAATATCTGACATTTATTCTATGTGTTTCTTAGGTTAAGCAAGTTTTGCCACCCCTGGTCTATTGCAATCCATTTGAATTCAGGCTGTTATGCCAAGAAAGGTTGTGGCAGCGTGATGTGTGTTTCACAAACGTTAGGAGTCCAGAGTTAGCTGCAGAGTTGCCAGCGAGCCTAAAGAATAATGTAAAGGAGGCCTAATGGGATGTAATTTACCAGATGTCGTTTCTGCCCATTTCTACCTATCACCTCTGTCAAAGGGAAAGGATACGTTTTTCCAGGCCTGCTGCAGAGAGGCCAAAGTTTGGATCTTGCAGTTCCAGTCCACTAAAAGCTGGACTTTTGCTCTGGTGAAAGAGGAATATTCTGCCTTGTGACCACTGAAAGCTCTGTTACTGGAATAAAATTATAGACTCACACACAAAACCATGGGTTATTAGGGTTAAGAAGCAGATTCTGGCTTCAGACCCTGGTTTGATGGACTTTAATGAATTGTAGTTTAGCAAGGCACTTTGAATTCAGTCAGGGCTCTTGGTACAGGGCCTGCTGTAAGCTCCAGGAGGATTGGCTACATCAGGGGTGTGTGGCCTAATATGCAAAGGAGTTCCTGCTACAAAAAAAGCCCTTGTGATTGAATTCAAAGGGTGATTGAATTCAAAGTGCCTTGCTAAACTACGATCCATTAGAGTCCATTAAATCAGGGTCTGAAGCCAGAATCTGCTTCTTTTACACTAACTCAGCTTAAAGGGGGAACACTGGTCTTAACCATGAATGCAGACGTTGGTGATCCTTATTTATTTACTTTATTTATATCTCACCTTTCACTCCGATGGCGATCCAGAGTGGCTTCCGTCATTCTCCTCTCCTCTGTTCTAATCCTCACGACACCCCTGTGAGGTGGGTTAGACCGAGTGTGTGACTGGGCCAAGGTCACCCTGCAAGCCTCCAGGTCATGAGTGGGGATTCGAACCTGGGTCTCCTAGTCTGACTGACACTTTAACCATTACACCATGCTGTCTTATGAGCCACATTTCCCTTTTCCGTGGCACACCCTCGTCATTTCAAATGACGCCTCCGTACCCTCGGAGGTCCTGTCGGACCAAACCGTCTCCCATTCGGAACGTCTAAGTAAACAACATTTTGCTAGGAATAGTGAAGTCAGCTTGTTCTGTGTCAGCTGTCAGTCTCTGGCAGGAAACGTTTTATTTTCCACGTTCATCATTTCTGGCACCTCTGAAGAACCAGGGTGGGCCGGCTAGATGTTCTTGGAAATTAGCTTCAATGCACACATAACCCCGCACCAACCTCGGTGGGGGATCCAAGGAGGCTCTGCCCTTTCGGTGGTAGACAGGATGTGACCTCTTTCTTTTGGGCCTCCCACACTATGACAGGATCTTGGCTCCGAAAAACGCTGTTTTGTGCGAAACCCTACCAAAAAATGACAGCATTCCATTGACGGGCAGAGCCAACCATAAGGGAAATAAAACTCAATGAATTCACAGTTTCCACAAACACAGCGAGGGCTGCGCTGGTTTAAACACTGAGGTAAAATGAGTTCAGGGACACCCTTAAGACCAACAAAGTTTTATTATCTGCTTTTCCTCAACCAGGGCCAGGGTGTTTCCTGCCCTGACCCCAACTTGTCAGAACTTTCTGCTGAATAACATCCAGGGGTCATTTTGAAGAAAAAGAGGTGCCAGAGTTCATTAGCACAACTCATTTGCGTATGCCACACACGCCTGACATCATCATCAGGTGTACTCAATTATATCAGCTCAGCATCTACCTCAAAATGCTTCTTGAATTATAATAAAACCTTACTCCCCTCATACTTTTTAAATTACTTTCTCCTGTGTGGCCACAGTGGCATGAGGAAGTTTTCCATCTGCCTGCTTTATATGTTTTGGTTATTTCCCCATTTTTTGCGGGGGAAAATATTAGGAAGTTTGTTGTAGTGTATCAGTAACAACATGCGCCCCGCGCAGAGGCAACTGGGCTGTCCCAGAAGCCTCCAGCGCAGGGCGCGGAATCACCCGCCAATCAACAGTTGCGGCGGGTAGTTCAACAGGTCAGGATTGGCCTGACCGACCTAGTAGGCTGTACCAGGAATTGTATATAAGCGGGGCCCGGCCCGCGTGCTCTCTCTCTTGCAACGTGCTCCTAATAAACTATGTTGCCCTACTCTCGTCTCCGCATCGAGTACGTTACACTGGCGACGAAGGTGGGATCTTAGCCTCAGCGGCTACCACGGAGATCTAGGGCAACCACGAGTCCTGACTGCCGCCGCCATGGCCACACAGAACGGAACCACCGGCTACATCGAGACATTCGACCCCGCCAATCCCGAGGGCTGGGAGTCCTACGCGGAGCGGGTCGAGTTCTACCTCAGGGCCAACAAGGTCACCGACGCCGGCACGAAGAGGGACGTTCTCCTGAGCGTCTGCGGGCCAGCCACGTTCGAGATCGCCAAGGGTCTCTCGGCTCCCGTCCGCCTCACGGAGAAGTCCTACGAGGAGATCATCAGACTCCTCACCGGCCATTTCTCGCCACAGCCTTCGCGGGTGGCCCGTCGGTTCCTGTTCCACAGAAGGGACCAGGCAGTGGGGGAATCGGCCGCCGACTACCTGGCGGCCCTCCGCAAGATCGCCGGGAACTGCAACTTTCCCCAGCTGGAAGACACCCTGGCTGACCGATTCACGTGGGGCCTCCGCGACGAGAGGCTCCAGCAGAAGCTCTTCGCCAAAGAAGAGCTCACCCTCCAGAGCGCCTTCAGCGAGGCGGTGGCGTTCGAGAGGACCTCCAGGACCTTCCCCAAGGCCGGACAGAAGCCGCCCACCACGAGGAGCTGGACCACGACTGCCCAGAGGAGGAAGAAGCCCACCAGCTGCGCCGCCCAGCCGGGCCACCCAGCAGAGCCGCCCAACGCCCCCGAGCGGCCGAACGACCCCCAGCGACGGAGAGGGTCCCGGCCACCAAGTGCGCCAGCTGCGGCGACCCCCACGACAGGCGGGACTGCCGGTACCGGACCTGGGGCTGCCGGAGCTGCGGAAAAACGGGCCACATTGCGAGGGCTTGCCGAGCCAAGCCCAACCGCCGGAGGCCGACCACGCATCACGAGTCGGCGAAGTTCCACTCCACGGACTCCACGTCCCTGCAGGTACTGAACTTGCCCCTCTCCACCCCCGATAAAATCAAAACGGCGGTCCTCATCGAAGGGAACCCCTGCCAAATGGAAGTGGACTCTGGTTCCTCCATCTCCATTATAGCGGAGGAAACCCTGAGGAAGCTGTGTCCCCCCCAGCGGCTGCAACTAAGGCCGGCGAACTTCATACTCCGGGACTTTCAGAAGAATCCGGTGCAAATCGCGGGGTGGGCGCGGGTGCAAGTCGAGCGGGGGTCCTTCTACGGCCCGCTGGACATCCTGGTGGTAAAGCGCCAGCTTACCACCCTGCTAGGACTGGCGTGGTTCAAACCATTGGGGATCCGGTTGGAAGGGGTGGGGCAAACCCTAACACCCAGGGGGTTCGGGGAGATATGCCAAGAGTTCCCTGACGTGTTCGATGGTTCTCTAGGGAGCTACAAAGGGCCGGCCATCTCCCTACCGCTAGACCCCACGGTCAGGTCGATTCGGCTCAAGGCGAGGAGGGTCCCGTTCGCTTTAAAGCCAAAAATAGAGGCCGAACTAGACCGCCTCACAGCCCAGGGAGTCCTGGAGCCCGTGGACTACGCCACCTGGGAGACCCCCATCGTAACCCCTATCAAGCCAAACGGGGAGGTGCGGATCTGTGCAGACTATAAATGCATGATAAACAAGGCACTGCAGGATAACCCCTACCCAGTGCCGGTGGTGAGCCACGTTCTGGCTGCCCTAGCGGGGTCCAATATCTTCGGGAAGCTGGACCTGGCACAGGCCTACCAACAGCTCCCGGTAGATGCTAAGACGGCGGAAGCCCAAACTATAGTGACACACAGGGGGGCCTTCCGGGTGAGGAGGCTTCAATTCGGGGTTAGCGTCGTTCCCGGGATCTTCCAGAGTATAATGGACGCTCTCCTGAAAGGGATCCCCGGAGTCCAGCCGTTTTTTGATGACGTGCTAGTCGCCGCCCTGGACCCCGAAGAATTCGGCAACCGCCTAAGAGAGGTACTCCGCCGGTTCCAGGCAGCGGGGCTCAAAGTCAAGAGGGAGAAATGCCTGCTGGGGGTCCCACGGGTGGAGTTCCTGGGGTTCGCCGTAGACGCAGCGGGAATCCACCCAACGGAAGAAAAGACCCGAGCCATTGTGAAAGCGCCAGCCCCCACCTGCAAAGCGGAGCTACAAAGCTTCTTGGGGGTGCTTAACTTTTACCATTCATTTCTCCCCCACAAGGCGGCCCTAGCAGAGCCCCTGCACTGCCTGCTGGACAAAAAAGCCCCTTGGATTTGGGGCAAACGCCAAGCAGCTGCGTTTCAGGCAGTCAAGGATGTTTTGGTGTCTAATGCGGTGCTCCACCATTTTGACGAGGGCCTCCCCGTCATCCTGGCTTGCGATGCGTCGCCATACGGGGTGGGAGCAGTCCTGGGGCACCAACTCCCCGACGGGAGGGAGGTACCGGTCGCATACTACTCCCGCACACTGACACCAGCCGAGCGTAACTACGCGCAAATAGACAAGGAGGCTCTGGCAATCGTGGCGGGGGTCCGCAAGTTCCATGAATACCTGTATGGGCGGAGGTTCACCATAGCTACGGACCACAAGCCCCTCTTAGGTCTGCTGGCCCCCGACCGTCAAACCCCCCAAATACTGTCGCAGCGCGTGTTGAGGTGGAACCAATTCCTCAACTCCTACACTTACACACTGGTACACAGGGCCGGCAAGGCTATGGGTCACGCGGACGCACTCAGCCGCTTGCCGCTTCCGGAAACGGGTCCAGACCCCGCCCCCGCACACCAGGTCATGCTAATGGAGAGCCTCCCGGAGCCGCCCCTACACGCAGCGGAGGTCGCCAAGGCCACCCAAAAACACAAGACACTAGCACGGGTGCTCGACTGGGTGGTGAGGGGCTGGCCGGAGGGGAACATGGGGGAAGAATTCAAGCCATATAAGACCAGGAGGGAGGAACTAGCAGCCCACAAGGGGTGCCTGTTATGGGGAAGTAGGGTGGTGATTCCGCCCCCGCTGCAAAAGCGTGTCCTAGAATCCTTACATGAGACCCATCCCGGCATAGTCCGAATGAAGGCCTTGGCCAGAAGCTACGTCTGGTGGCCGGGGATGGATGGGGAGATAGAGAGCTGGGTCCGACGGTGCCAAACGTGTCAAGAGTCGCGGCCCGAGCCTCCCAGCGCCCCCGCCACTAGGTGGGAGTCAACCCGGAAACCATGGTCGAGACTCCACCTCGATTTCGCGGGGCCATTCCAGGGGCAGATCTTCATGATAATAGTGGATGCCTACACCAAGTGGTTGGAGGTCATCCCCGTAGGGTCCACCTCATCCGCCGCCGCAATCCGAGTGCTGCGCAGGGTCTTATGCACACACGGTATCCCGGACACCATAGTCTCAGACAACGGGACCGCGTTCACGTCTGCAGACTTCCAGGCGTTCCTCCATAGATACCTGATTAGGCACATAAGATCTGCCCCCTTCCACCCAGCCACCAACGGCCAGGCGGAGCGGATGGTCCGCACCACGAAAGAAGCCCTGGGCCGAATTGTGCAGGGTGACTGGGACCACCGATTAGCGGCATTCCTTTTCGACAATAGGGTCACCCCCAACCCGGTC
Source organism: Heteronotia binoei (assembly GCF_032191835.1). Lineage (NCBI taxonomy): Eukaryota > Metazoa > Chordata > Lepidosauria > Squamata > Gekkonidae > Heteronotia > Heteronotia binoei. The sequence continues at coordinate 34,866,294 of NC_083241.1, forward strand.
ACAGGGGTGAGCCCGGCAGAGCTCCTAATGGGACGCAAGCTGACAACCCGACTGGACAGACTACACCCCGACCGGGCGTCAGACACCTGCGAGAGCCCCGAGGTTCGGGACGCAGTCAGGGGGTTCTTTGTGGGCGACCCAGTTTACGCCCGGAACTATGCAAGGGGGCCTGATTGGGTGGCGGGCCGAGTGCTACGAGTGACGGGGTCCCGCCACTATGATATATCAACCGAGGGGGGCCAGGTATTACGGCGGCACATAGACCAGTTGCGCCGCCGCACACTACCGGAGGAGCTGGCGGACACAGAAGAGGCGTGGTCCGGGGAGGGGCCAACCGAGAGCCGACCTGAGGACGAGGCCCCATCACGCCGACGCAGGGAACACCAGAACGGTCCGAGCCCGAAAGACCCGCTGAGCCAGCCCCGCCGCCTCCGGCCACACCACGGGCCGCCGAAGCACCAACCGCGGAAGCAGCGCCTCCCCCACCGGACCTCCCTAGACGGTCCACCCGGGAGCGCCGACCTCCCGCGTATCTCAAGGACTATGTTCCTTAACTAGGGGGGGAGGGGTGTAGTGTATCTGTAACAACATGCGCCCCGCGCAGAGGCAACTGGGCTGTCCCAGAAGCCTCCAGCGCAGGGCGCGGAATCACCCGCCAATCAACAGTTGCGGCGGGTAGTTCAACAGGTCAGGATTGGCCTGACCGACCCAGTAGGCTGTACCGGGAATTGTATATAAGCGGGGCCTGGCCCGCGTGCTCTCTCTCTTGCAACGTGCTCCTAATAAACTATGTTGCCCTACTCTCGTCTCCGCATCAAGTACGTTACATTTGTCAAATCTTAAGAGTTCAGCAAAATTCTCACAGGGGGTTTGAACCAAGGAGCCCAGAAGCAAGTTTTTTTTTGGGGGGGGGGTGGTAAGGAAGAAAGAGCATAATAACATTCAAAGATTACAAGAATGCTTGTAAAGGATAAAAGGGGCAACCAGGCAAAAGACCTCGGCAAGAGATCCTGGAGGAGTTGCTGCCAGTCTAAAGTAGACAACAATGATGCTAATGGAGCAAGGGTCTGATACAGTGGACGGCAGTTTCACATGGTACATGTGTGCGTTTATGCGAGGGGGCCATGGCTCAGCAATTTTCAGCACAGCATCCAGTGCCTCTCCTTAAAACACTGGCCAAGTTTCAAAACGATTGGGCCAGAGGGTCCAATTCTATGAGCCCCAAAAGGAGGTGCTCCTCTCCTTCATTATTTCCAAATGGAAGGAAGGCATTTAAAAGGGTATGGTCCCTTTAAATGTGATGGCCAGAACTCCCTTCAGAGTTCAGTTGTGCTTGTCACACTTTTGCTCCTGGCTCCGCCCCCAAAGTCTCCAGATATTTCATGAGTTGGACCTGGCAACTCTACTGAACATGGAACATGTTTCTCATTTATTCCTCATGATTAGCATTTTCAGTCGAGTGACCCTGGGCTGGTCATAGGACTACCAATTCCCAGGTGGGAGCAGGGGATCTCCTGGTTTGAAGGCCCTACCCCCACTTCAAGGTTATCAGAAAGTGGGGGGGGGGGGAAAGGTCTGCTGGGCACTCCATTACTCCCTATGGAGACTGATTCCCATAGGGTATAATGGAGAATTGATCCATGGGGTTCGGGGGGGGGGCTGTTTTTTGAGGTAGAGGCACCAAATTTTCAGCAGGCCTGCTGACCGATTCCAGGAAAGTAACTTCATCTTCTCTCTCACGCCTCATAAAAGAATAAATTCAACAAGGATATCCTCTTATCTTACTCCAGAAAACCCCCTTGTGAGTAAGACTGAGGAAAGGTAACTTGGCATCCATACCTTCCTCATCACTGCCCAAAGTATACATTTCCCGTTCTCAAGGAGTCTTGGACCTATTAACAGTGGCATGGCTGTGCGTGTAAAGTGTTGTCAAGTCATAGCCGACTTATGGCAACCATGTAGAGCAGAGGTGACGAACTCATTTGGTACGAGGGCCGGATCTGCCAGGAATGTCACTTTATCAGGCCAGCCCGGTCCATCTGTGCCATGCAGTGTAACTGGAAATATAAACTTTATAAAGGACACAGGGAAAACCAGTTAATATCAGGCCTCGGATTCGGTGGGAGCTCACAGGAGCTCAGCTCCTGAACCTTTCTGAGAGTTCCACCTCCTCCTTCCCACCTTATCCATTGAATAGTAGGTGCAGCTGTATAACAATCCTGGATGAGCTCCACCACCTATTTTTCTACAAAACGACCCCTTTTGGTTAGTAGTATTATTTTTTTGCTCAAAATACAAAGAAAAGCAATTGGTTCCTAGCTGTGAAAGCAACTGATTTTCTGGGGAACTACAGAAACCCCAACAAATGTATTTAATCATATGCAAAACTATTTTGGCTGCCAAATGGGAAGCAATACTTTGGCCACCCAATGAGAAGGGAGCACTCCCTGGAGAAGACCCTGATGCTGGGAAAGCCAGAAGGCAAAAGAAGAAGGGGACAGCAAAAGAGGAGATGGCTGGACAGCGTTACCGATGGAACAAACACAAATTGGAGCAGACTTCGGAGGATGGTGGAAGACAGGAGGGCCTGGCGTGACTTGGTCCATGGGGTCGCAAAGAGTCGGACTCGACTGTGGGACTGAACAACAATAAAGACCAGTTTCCCCCCCAAGGGATGCCATAAAAGGGGGAGTACCTTACATTTCCATACGTACCACTTGCTTGCTGGGTAAGGAGAAGATGATATTGGATTTATATCCCACCCTCCACTCCGAATGTCAGAGCGGCTCACAATCTCCTTTACCTTCTTCCCCCACAACAGACACCCTGAGAGGTGGGCGGGGCTGAGAGAGCTCTCCCAGAAGCTGCCCTTTCAAGGACAACTCCTGCGAGAGCTATGGCTGACCCAAGGCCATGCTAGCAGATGCAAATGGAGGAGTGGGGAATCAAACCCGGTTCTCCCAGATAAGAGTCTGCACACTTAACCACTACACCAAACTGGCTCTCCTTGGACGGGTCGGTTCTGGCTCTTGTGTTTGACACCCCGATAGAGTTTTTAGGGCAAAAGATGGACAGAGGTAGTCTACTATTGCCAGCCGCCACATAGAGACCCTGGAATTCCTTGGAGGTCTCTTGTCCAAACACCAGCCAGGACTGGCCCTGTTTAGCATCCAAGATCTGATGAGATTGGACTAGCCTGGGCCAGGACCCATTAATTTCTTTCTTCTCCTTGACAATCCTTCTTCATTCCTCTACCCTCTTAATCTTCGAGGCTTCCAAAGAATTTTAGCAGATTACCTTCTCAGTGATTAAGAACACTGACTTCCCCACTCAACGAACCGCTGTAAATCACTGATGCTTGATACCATCCCACTATCAAGGTTAAAGAACTGGGGAAAGTGCCAGATAAACTCACAGGGCCTTTTGCTTTCCTGGAAGAGGGCCCCTCCTCTCTGACGAACCTTCTGGATTTCTGCTCTACAGAGGTAGGCTGGAATTGCAAAACCAAAGTGCAAAATACAGGTTTAAGATCGCCAGCTTGGTACCGCCACCTCGACTCCTATGCCCTTGACACCTACATAACATATCAGAATTCAGCCTCTTTTCCCGGCAGAAGATATCAGGCGGCAGATAAACCGCATTAGCTTAATTAATGCCTGTAAATACCAAAGAAACTAAGCTGAGGAAAGTCATAGTAAACAGGCTGAGAAGTAGGGCTGGTCGCCAGGTAATTCCTGGCCACCAGCAGGTGGTGAGGTCAGATCCAGGTTAAGAAACTCCTGGAGATGGAGCTGGAGAGGACAGGGACTTCAGTGCCCGAGAGTCCACCCTCCAAAGCGTCCATTTTCTCCAGGGGAATTGATCTTTGTAGTCTGGAGATGCTTCATAGAACTTAGATATGGAAGTAGTGACAGACTTCACATTTCTGGGGTCCAAGATCACTGTGGATGGTGACTGTAGCCATGAAATTAAAAGACGTTTGCTCCTTGGGAGGACAGCTGTGGCGAACCTGGGCAGTATAATAAAAAGTAGAGACGTCAGCCTGCCAACAGAAGTCCATATAGTCAAAGCAATGGTCTTCCCAGTAGTAATGTATGGCTGTGAGTGCTGGACCATAAGGAAGGCCGAGCGCAGAAGAATAGATGCTTTTGAGTTGTGCTGCTGGAGAAGAGTCTTGAGAGCCCCTTGGACTGCAAGAAGATCAAATCAGTCAGTCCTAAGGGAAATCAACCCTGGCTGTTCCCTGGAAGGTCAGATGCTGAAACTTAAAGACTTTGGCCACCCAATGAGAAGGGAGCTCTCACTGGAGAAGATGCTGATGCTGGGAAAGACAGAAGGCAAAAGAAGAAGGGGACGGCAAAAGATGAGATGGCTGGACAGTGTTACTGATGTAACAAATATGAATTTGAGTAGGCTTCGGAGGATGGTGGAAGACAGGAGGGCCTGGCGTGACTTGGCCCACGGGGTCGCAAAGAGTTGGACTCGACTGTGCGACTGAACGACAGCAACAACAAAAAGTCTGGAGATGAGCTGTAATTTTGAGGCTCCCCAGGTCCAACCTGGAGGCTGGCATCCCTAATTTAGAGCACCGGTTCTGCCCGTCTTAAGAATTGTGATTTATTTTAAATTGGCCTTTGAAGTGAATCTGGGAGAAGGCAGCTTCAGGTTTACAGAACAATCAGAGCCATTCTTTTCTTAGAACGAGAGGAGGAAAGTATTCCGATTTCAAGCTTCCAAATCCAACCCTCTGACCTGTTCTGCTAGGGTTGCCAAGTCCAATTCAAGAAATATCTGGGGACTTTGGGGGTGGAGCCAAAAGAAGAAGAATTGAACTCCAAAAGCAGTTCTGGCCATCATATTTAAAGGGATTGCACACCTTTTAAATGCCTTCCCTCCAGTGGAAATACTGAAGGATAGAGGCACCTTCTTTTGGGCTCATAAAACTGGACCCTCAGGTCCAATCCTTTTGAAACTTGGAGAGCATTTTGGGGAGGGGCACTGGATGTTATGCTGAAAAACTGGTGCCTCTACCTCAAACAACAGCCCCCCCCCCAGAGCCCCAGATACCTGCGGATCAATTCTCCATTATACCCTATGGGAATTGATCTCCTTAGGGAATAATTGAGCACCCAGCAGACATTTCCCTCCCCACTCTTGCTTTCTGATAACCCTGAAGTGGGGGGAGGGGCCTCGAAACTGGGGGATCCCCTGCCTCCACCTGAAGATTGGCAATCCTATGTTCTGCCCACTCCTTTTTGTGAACAAAAATTTTATTTTGCAATATATTGAAAAGTATTCTACTATCAAAATCTAAATATAGTTCATCAATACATTACACAATTTTTCATCCCTCCCACCCTCCAAATTGTGACCTCTGCCAGTATACAAAACAAATTAAAAACCTTTTAAAAGTAAAAATTCACATATATTCACAGTAAAATTCACAGTAAAAACTCACCGCCCTGAGCCATTTTGTGGGAAGGGCGGGATACAAGTCATAGAATAAATAAATAAATAAATAAATATAGAGAATCTTAACTAAAAGTTATTATTCACTGAACTTTATCTTAACTCCAATATAACTACTATTCTTATTCTTTTACTCATTACTTACTTCTTAATCCTCAATATTACAGATTTAATCAGATAACCATAATCTATTCTGCTTTGCACTTTTAAAAATTCAATTTACTTGTTAAACATTAAACATGTATTTCATAGTCCTTAAATCATCACTAAAAATTATTCAAATCTTAATCTTATCTTATCTCACATAAACTTACTATATAAACTCAGCTATTTATATTTCACTACTAAAACAGTACTCAGTAATCAGAGTCCTTTTTCTCTTTTAGAGTTCAGTCAATATTATCAAAAACCACTAAATGTCTCTTCACCTTCCATTGCGTCTCCACATAGTTTTGAAATTTATTCCAATCTTCTTTAAAGTTCTCCAAATTATATTGAACATATGAACATATATGAACATATGAAGCTGCCTTATACTGAATCAGACCCTTGGTCCATCGAAGTCAGTATTGTCTACTCAGACTGGCAGCGGCTCTCCAGGGTCTCAAGCTGAGGTTTTTCACACCTATTTGCCTGGACCCTTTTAGTTGGAGATGCCGGGGATTGAACCTGGGACCTTCTGCTTACCAAGCAGATGCTCTACCACTGAGCCACCGTCCCTCCCCATATTCTTTTAAGATTCTAGTAAGTTTGTCCATTTCACTCCAGTTAAGAACCTTTAAGACCCAGTCCCACTTATCAGGTATTTTGTCTTGCTTCCACATTTGCGCATACAATGTTCTTGCAGCTGAAAGCAAATACCACAACAATGTCCTATCTTGCTTCAGGAAGCTTTCTATTTGTAATCCCACCAGAAAAACATCCAGTGCTCTGTTGACATTATAACCCAAGATTTTCGATATCTCTTGTTGAATCATAGACCAAAATTGTTTTGCCTTCTCACAAGTCCACCACATGTGGTGAAAAGAACCTTTCTGTTTTTTACACTTCCAACACCTATCTGAAACGTTATTGTTCATTTTTGCTAGTTTTTTAGGTGTCATGTACCATCTATACAGCATTTTAAAACATAAGAACATAAGGGAAGCCATGTTAGATCAGGCCAATGGGGGGGGGGGCGTGGCGTCGCACGCATAGGGAATGGACGCCTGAAAACAGAGCTCCTTACTTACCCCTGCCAAATCCACTTAAGCAAGCGCCCAGCGTTGTTGTTTGTTTTCTTTTTTTTCTTTAATTAGTATGGGAACAGTAGATGGTCAAAAATCCAGATCAAAAAGAAACTCAAGGAACTCTGTTAAAGACTATTTTCCCCAAAAGCCTAAGGCTAAGGCCTCAGGAAAAGCAAGCAGCCCTGCAAGCAAGATGGCGTCGGGAGAAGGGGAAAACACAGCAGCAGACCTAGCTTCATTTCGTTCTGAGGTAATGGAGGCTTTTCAAAAACTGGAAAAAAATATGACTGACAAAATATCTGCCATGATCCAGCCCCTTTCTGCTCAGTTGGAGGGTTTCAAAACGTCCTTAGAGAAGGTGGCAGAGACTGCAGATTCTGCTTTTAACATGGCATGTGCTGTGCAGGAGGACACTCAGTATTTTTATAAAAGAGATGAATGGGCCACTGATAAAATTATTGCACTTGAGAACCAACTGAAAATGGGGAATGTTAAAATTCGCGGGCTCCCCGAGAACTCTGCCTCTCCCTCTGACCTAAAATCTCTTATAGCCTCCTGGCTATCAAAGGCATTGGGTTTTTCTGAATCTGATCTTTGTGCCCTGGAGGCTGCATATAGAATTGGCCCTTTGCGCACACAGAAAACTTCGTTGCCTAGGGACATTTTAGTCCGTTTCTCTTCTGCCTCAGTTAAATCCAAGCTGCTGCAAAAAGCCCGGGCTATAAATCCACTTCTGCTAGGAGATTACAACATCCAAATTCTACAGGATTTGTCTTCTGAAACCTTGCAAAGGCGGAAAATTTTGAAGCCAATTATTGAAATCCTGAACAGGGAAAACATCAGATATCGATGGGTTGCTTCGTACAAGCTGCAAGTTACTGTACAGAATCGGTCGTTTGTCGCTGGAGGCCTTGACTCAGGCCTAAGCATGCTGAGAGATTTGAATCTTCCTGTTCCCACCGGCCTTATAGAAGCAGTCTCACATGTTCACTCAATAACTTCAGACACTAGATGGCGTCGTGTGCCTATGAACCGTCCTGATCGGCCTGTTTCTCCTAGAAGCTAAACGCTGGAACTGTTGCTATGCAGAAATCTTCCCTTTTTTGTGTGGATTCTTGACGTCCCCTTTTTTGTTTTTTTTTTCCTGACATATAAGCTTTGCCTACTGAACTGCTGACTTATAAGCTTTGCCTACGTGTAACTCTGTCACGGCTTAGAAATATGCTGATGATTGTTTCGTGCCTATGAAGCAATGTTTATATACGAAATTGGGGGGTCCCCCCCCCTTTTTTTTTGGTTATTTATATCTTTTGAACACAATGTTATGAATGTGAGGGAGTTATTAATTCAAATCAACTCATTAAAGGAAATCTTCTTGGTTGATTGGGTATGCATGATTGGAAGAATGGGGTGACTTGGAATATATGGTTTGAGTAGGAGCTGGAATGGGGAGGCTGGGTGTTGAGTGAGGGAGTGGGAGAGAGGGAGGGAGAGAGAGTGAGTGAGGGGGGGGGTAGATCAGAGTGAGAAACTTGAATAGAATGATTAGGGTTTTATATCAATATATTTCTTTCTACTATGAGTTAATGAATTGTCAGGACCTTTTCCCTTCCTGTGTGAATTGTTGAATGGAAATGAATCTGTGAGACAGAGGGTGGGTAGGGAATGTATGTGTGTGTCAGTTTGTGCCTTATGCTACTATGAAGGTTTGGAAACTTGTTTCCCTCACCATCATATCTCCCTACATAGGCTTATAAGTGGCTGAAGGATAGTTGGTGGGGAGTGTTTGGGGAGACCAGTATTTAATAGCGTTCATAGTTCTGTTTAAAGTTTCATTGTATTTTTATCATAGTGTCTTAAGTCTTACAATAACTTTGTGATCGAGATCTGATGCTGTTACACATGGTATATTAGTTTGCCTGTAATTATCTTTAATTCACTAACCTGAGTTGGTAAAAGGCACAGGTTTTATTATATGTGGCTTTCTAGGCATTTTAGCCTTGACTCGATCAGCTTTGTTTGGCCTTTCATTATAAACTTTCTATACATTCGGCTCTGTTATTCTGTTTATAAATTTTATTTTTGCTGGGTTGATAGTGTTAAATATAAGCATTTTTGGCAGAGAGGGAGAATGGAGAACTTCAGTTTTTTTTAATTAGCTCCATTTGGTAGTTGTTGCTAGTTGTGTGGTGTCTTCAGTAACGAAGACTTCCGCTTCAAATTTATCCTTTTAAGTAAATAGTTGTTGTTTTCCCAAGTTTGGGTTAACAGAGTTGGAGGGTGAGTTAGTGGCTAGTGTCTGTTAATGCTAGACCACTGGTGTTGGTTATGGTTTTTTGTTTGTGTTACGGGCAGCATAACTGTATTGAATTATTATGGATTTAGTTGGAAGTTTTTTAAAGCCTTTGATCTGAAATCTGTCCTCATACCTTTGAAATTTGATCTACAGGATTCGCCTCTAGCTATCCTGGTGGCACCTGGGTTCAAAGCTATGAATTGCAATAATTTTGATAACCTTGGTTATTTCCTCTTTCAATTATGGCAGAGTGCCACTTGAAATTTCTATCTCTAAACTGTAATGGGCTAAATAATTTAATTAAGAAAAAACGGGTTGCCTCTGCCATCTCTCATCAGAAACCAGATATAGTTTTTTTGCAAGAAACTCACCTTAAGGGTAACCAGCCCAAGGTCTTCCAGTCAAAATTTTTTGCTCATCAATTTCAAGCTTACGGGTCCTCCAAAGCAAGAGGTGTGGCCATCTTAATAGGTAAATCAGTCCAATTCACTTTTGAAAATTCCTCAATTGACCCTAGGGGTCGGTATATTTTTATCAATGGGGTCTTTAATGGTAGCCCTTATACTCTGGCATCGGTGTATGCTCCAAATGATGGACAAATTGCATTTATTAAAGATACGTTGTCACAACTTCAAACTTTTCATAAAGGGCCCATTATTTTGGGAGGAGATCTCAACTATGTTGTCAATCCTTCTTTAGATAGATCTCAAAAAAGCCTGCTACCTCTATCTGCCAATAAATGGTCTCAATCAAAAGATTCGAATGGCCAAAATGATTTAGCTCAAATCTTTCAATCCTATAATCTGTCAGACATTTGGAGAAGCAGGCATCCAAAAGAAAGAGACTATACCTTCTTTTCTTCTCGTCATCAAACTTATTCCAGAATAGATTTTCTTTTAGTTTCGGATTCTATTTCTAACCTTTTTTTTAAAGTAGACATTGGCCCAATGATTTGGTCTGATCATGCATGGTTGGAAGGTTATATGTCAGGAATCACTGAAAGATCTTTTTCTTTTAATTGGAGATTGGATAGTAAACTTCTGTCTATGAAATCGGTTACAGATTCCATTGAAAAAGACATTAAAGAATTTTTTCAATTCAATACTGAGTGTGGAGTACCTCAGCATATAGTTTGGGACTCGTTTAAAGCTGTAATTCGTGGCAGATTTTTGGCTATTGCCTCTTCGTATAAAAAAGAAAAAGACAAAATTAGATCAGATTTGGTTGCCAACATTACCAAATTGGAAGAGAAATTTAAAAAATTTGGTAGCAAAAAAACTTATTCAAAACTTCTTATAGAAAGGAAAAAATTAGAATCTTTTGACGTCTCCAAGATTCAAAAACAAATGGCTTATATAAAACAAAAATATTGGTTTCGAACTCCTCAATCCCTTAAACTCCTATCATGGAAGGTTAAAAAGAGAATATTCTCAATGGCTATTTCTTCCATTCGTTCTAAATCCGGTACCTTGAAACATTCCACTAAGGATATTGTAGGAGTTTTTAAAAAATACTATTCATCTCTATATTCCTCCCAGCATCCAGCATCAGACCTTATTTCATCTTTTTTAGACACTCACTCAGTTATTAAGCCTGTTTCTCCTGAGGTTAAATCCCTTTTGGACAAACCTTTTACTGCACTTGAAATACAGGAGACTATCAAGTCTATGAAATCCAATAAATCTCCAGGCCGAGATGGCTTTATACCAGAATTTTATAAATTTTTTAATACTTTGTTGGCTCCCATCTTGGCGGACGCCTGTAATCAGTTTGTACAGTCTGGTTCTTTTCCAGTTACTTGGTCACAGGCAAAAATCATTCTTCTTCCAAAGAAAGACAAAGACTTGCTAGACCCTAGTTCATACAGGCCGATATCGCTCCTTAATTGCGATTACAAGATTTTTACAGCAGCCCTGGTGGCTAGGCTTAATACTTTTATAGGGAACTACATTCATCCTGACCAATCGGGCTTTATCCCACACCGTGAGTTAACGGACAATACTAGAATGGTCCTTGATGTTATTCAATACTGCCGGAAATTTAATATTGAGTCTTCCTTTATCTTGTCTATTGATTTTGAAAAAGCCTTTGATTCCGTTGAAGTTCCTTATCTTACAACCTTACTGCAGAAAATGAATTTTGGCCCGAATTTTCTGAAGATAATCCATTCTTTATATAAGTCGCCTTCTGCTATTCTTTCTATTAATAATTTGGATTCTGAAGAATTTAATCTTTTCAGAGGGACGAGGCAAGGTTGCCCCTTGTCTCCTCTGCTTTTTGCAATCGCAATTGAACCTCTTGCTAATGCTATCCGTAATACCAATATTATTGCTGGTATCCCTATTAGAAAGAAACAAATTAAGGTGTCTTTGTTTGCAGATGACCTAGTGCTTTTTGTTACAAAACCTAAGACTTCTTTACCAGCTGTCTTTGATTTATTATCTGTATTTTCTTCTATCTCGGGTCTTCGAGTAAACCCATCTAAAACCATTCTTTATCCCATCACAATTTCAGATGCTCTCCAAGATTCCATCTACTCAAATTATCACTTCAAAAAAATGGATAGATATTGGACATATTTGGGGATCAATATACCTTTAAAATTGGGAGATATTTTTAAAGTCAATCATCATTTATTGATTAAGGACATTCTTACTATGCAAAAGAATAAAAATTCTTCACTCATTCCCTGGAATGAAAAAATTCAGATTATTAAATCTTTTATTTTTCCCAAATTTCTGTTTTTATTTCGAGCCATTCCTATTCTTATTCCTGAGGACTTATTTGTGGGTTGGCGTCGTTCGTTCTTAAGATACATTTGGAACAAGGGCTTATCTAGAATAGGGTATGCAACTCTTATTCGTTCTAAATCCTCAGGTGGTCTGGCTCTTCCGGATCTGCATAAATTTTATGAAGCTGCCATTTTAGGAGGCCTTGTCAGATACCATGATGCTGATTTAAATTCAGGCTGGAAGGTCCTAGAAGATACCTATCTAAATAACAAATCGTTTCAATCTACATTATGGGAATTTCCAAAGAAGAGACCTCCTAATATCTCCTCCAACCTTTTCCTTAAAGCCATTTTTCAGATTTGGGACAAACGCCGCCTCTTTTTAGCCCCTCCTATGTCTCCACTATCTCATTTTATGGATGTTTCTTGGTTTCAACCGGGGTTTTTTTACAAGTCTTTTCCAATTTGGAAAAAATATAATCTTTATAGGTTTGTGGATATTTTGTCCAATGGAAAAGTGCTCGACAAAAAATCTTTAGAAGAGAAAACTGGTGGGACAAAAATCCCATGGTTTGAATACTTGCAAATTAACAACTTGGTGACATCACTCTCAAAGAAATACAATTTCAATCGACCTCTTACTTTCTTTGAATCCTTGCTACAATCTCCTTTTTTAAAGCGGAAGGGACTGATTTCATTTATCTATAAGGGTTTGCTAGACATTGATGCTGTTGATTTGTTATCCTATCAAGAAATTTGGCAAAGGAATAGTTCAATTAATTTTCAGGAGGATGTTTGGCAACAAATCTGGTCATCTCCTTCGTTTGTTTCAAAATCATTGAATATACAATTACAAACTCAAAAAATTTTGTTCCGGTGGTATTTAACACCTCAGAGATTAAGCCATATGGCGATAAATCAATCCTCCAAATGTTGGAAAAATTGTGGAGAGGTGGGCACATTTATACACTGCTGGTGGTCTTGCCCGAGGGTGCAGTCGTTTTGGGCAGTAATTGTGGCAAAAATCAAGGATATCACGGGCTATAGTTTACCCTTAAGATTGGAACTCATTTTGCTTGACTGTTGGAAAGGTATTTCTATTACTTCTCTCAATAAATCCCTGATATCCCTTTTACTAGCTGCTGCTAAAATGGTGTTAGCCCAATTTTGGAAATCTCCCAATATTCCTCCAGTTAAAGCCTGGTATGCTAAAATCTGGGAGGTCTATGCTATGGACAAGATAGCAGATAGTTTATGCAATATAAATAATTCAGAAGGTAACGATTCTCTGATGTACAAGTGGCTTCCATTTCTTAAATTTTCTTTTAGTCCTGTAGATCAGATGCGTACATGTATTCCTGGTAGATATTATGACATTATTAATTTGATGTAATTAACATATGGACAGAGTACTTATTTTTTAATTCAGCTGCCAAGTATGTATGTATGTGTGAATGTATGTATGTGTTGTTTTGTTTGTATTTTGTGTATATATATATATTCTGTTTTCTGCTGGTATGCTATGCTTATACACAAAGAATGATTGCAGATACAGTCATTGATTGCTTTATTTGTATGTTTACTAAATTCAATAAAAAAGTTTTTGGACATTAAAAAAAAAAAAAAAAAAAGATCAGGCCAATGGCCCATCTAGTCCAACACTCTGTGTCACACAGTGGCAAAAAAAAAAATTATACACACACACACTGTGGCTAATAGCCACTGATGGACCTCTGCTCCATATTTTTATCTAAACCCCTCTTGAAGGTGGCTATGCTTGTGGCCGCCACCATCTCCTGTGTTCTCTTTTATGTTATAGAACATTGATATTTTCATAGAGTTCTTCCATAGGTGTTCTCACGTCTCCATTTGTATTTCTTTGTTAAAATTTATTGCCCACTTAATCATTTGAGGTTTTACCACCTCCTCTTCTGTAGACCATTTCAGTAATAGCTTATAGATCCTTGAAATCAATTTTTCATTTTCACCCAACAGCACTTTCTCCATTTCTGTTTTTTCATTCTGGTAATTAAACAACCATCTGAGATGTTGGTGTTAGAGGACTAGAACTCTTGGAAAGGAAAGGTCCCCTGTGCAAGCACCAGTCATTTCTGACTCTGGGGTGATGTTGCTTTCACAACGTTTTCACAGCAGACCTTTTACGGGGTGGTTTGCCATTGCCTTCCCCAGTCATCTACGCTTTTCCCCCAGCAAGTTGGATACTCATTTTACCGACCTCGGAAGGATGGTAGGCTGAGTCAACCTCGAGCTGGCTACCTGAACCAGCTTCCGCGGGAATCGAACTCAGGTTGTGAGCAGAGGGCTCCAACTGCAGTACTGCAGCTTTACCACTCTGCGCCATGATGCTCTTATTAGGTAGCCCCCGTGCAAGCACCAGTCGTTTCCGACTCTGGGGTGACATCACATCATATTTTCTTGGCAGACTTTTTATGGGGTGGTTTGCCATTGCCTTCCCCAGTCATCTACGCTTTCCCCCCAGCAAGCTGGGGACTCCTTTGACCGACCTCGTAAGGATGGAAGGCTGAGTCAACCTCGAGCCAGCTACCTGAACCCAGCTTCCACCAGGATCAAACTCAGGTCATGAGCAGAGGGCTCCGACTGCAGTACTGCAGCTTTACCACTCTGCGCCACGGGGCTCTTGTCATCTTGTCATATCATATTTAGGGCCTAAAAAGTAGGATTTGGCCAGTCCCCTAAAACTGCCTTCCCTAGGATTCTCCCCCAAATCTCCAGGAATTTCTCCAACCCTGAGCTGGAAACCCTAGTTAGTGCCAAATGCTTCATCAATAGTATTTCAGTCACAGGGGTTCATTGTGCGTTGCTTGAACTTGATATTTTTAGGCAATGCTGGAAAAATTCGAACTACGAGCAAAGCTGTCCTGCCTTTCACTTGCCAGGTAATATTACCCAATTTGGTTTCTAATGCATTATCGAAAACAAAACCTCTGTGCTTCTTAACCAAACAAGTCCCATTGTTGATCTTTGCCCTCTGCCTTTTTCAGAGGAGGCTGACGGTGGTTCCCAGTTCCTTATTTGTGCTTCCTAGTCCCTTCCTTGAAAATTCAAATCACAAACATTTAAGATACGTGAAAATTATGGATAATGTTTTTGATGATTATAGAGTATTATGAATAATTAGGGATTCGTTGTGGATAATTAAAAAAAAACTGAAATGGTAATCAGGGTAGGTTGTAGACGGGTTAAAGGGAGCAGCCATGTCAGCCTGTCTGCAGAGCACCTTAAAGACTAACAACATTTGTGGCAGGGAAGGAGCTTCACTGCTCGCTTCTTCACAGGGCCGGATTAAACCCTGTGGAGGCCCCTCTAGGCAGTCAAAATCTTGGGAGGCCCTGCTGCCGCCTGCAGCCACCTTCTCAAAAACCCCTCTGACAAAGCTGCGGGAGAGAGGCAAACTTGGTGACGACGCCGGCATCAGCTGCACCAGGCAAGTCGGGCCAAGAGCGGCTCGGTTGCTGGCTGCACATGCAGGGTGGGAGGGCTGCAAGCAGGGGGGAAACCAGGGGGAGAAGGTAACCTGGGGCCCCTAAAGGCATAGGACCTCATAGGCTAATGCCTACTTGGCCTAACTGTTAATCCAGCCCTGCTTCTTCAGATAACAGCTAGAATGAGAGTCCCTCTGTCTGAAATCACTCCACTCTCCAAGGTATAAGGACGGAGGGACTCCCATTCTAGCAGTAGGAAAGAGCAAGAGTCCAGGAGCACCTTAAAGCAGGGGTGTCGAACTCATTTGTTATGAGGGCCGGATCTGACATAAGTGAGGCCTTGGCGGGCAGGTCTGGGCCATGTTGGGCTGAGCCATGTGTGTACCTATTTAAAATTAGGTAGCAGAGAGATATAAACTTTTAAAAGGACACAGGCAAACAGGACTCAAGATTTTTTTTAAAAAAAAACCACTCTTAAAATAAAACATGCTGAAAACATCAGCACTTGTTGGTCTTAAAGATGCTTTCTTTGTATTTCTCCCGTGGGATCCAGGGAACTGGGCAAAGGAAGTTCTGGCTCTTTCCTTCCTTCCCCAGGGGACCAGGAGGGGGAGGAGCCTCAACCAATGGAGAAAAGAGAGGTTTTGCTCTGTAGCTCCTGTGCAAGCCTGGTAAAGGAAGCTGAGATGCAGAAGGAAGCAAGAGAGAGGGAGAAGGAAGCAAAAAAGAGCCTGTTGATAGCCCTCCAGGGGCCCGATTTGGCCCCTGGGCCGCATGTTTGACACCCCTGCCTTAAAGAATAACAATTTATGGCAAGGGAGGAGTTTTGGTTAGTCACTGCTCAATTCTTCAGATACACCCAGATTGTGTGTCCTATATATTAGAATGTGGAGCGATTTCAGTGGCCAAACGACATTAGCGGGCCAATGACAAGGTGCGATTGGATTGTGAGAACTCCCAAACCAAACAGCTGAAACATTACATTTCAACATCAGGTCACGCGGCCAGTAGACAGACGGCCATTTTTGGATGTCCTAATTGTAAAGGCGGGGGGGGGGGGGGACGAAAGATGAAATCTATGAAAAAAAACAGACAGAAATTCTCTTTCCAGATGGGACAGTCAATGAGACCAAATACAAACCCAAACCAATCGGCCCTAGCGCCAGTTTCTTAGGCTTAGGAGAAATTGCTCTAGCATTGATGACTTCGCAAAGGGGGTTGCCGGGCGAGGTTCTCCCTGTCCGCCAGCAATGAATGGGAACTGGGGAGAAGAGGGTGGCCAGATCCAAGTTCGGAAATCCCTGAAGATTTGGGGATGGATGGAGCCCGGGACCTCACTCCACTACAATGCCACAGAACCCATTCCCCCAAAGCAGCCATTTTCTCCCAGGGAACTGGTAGTTTGGAAGGCATCTGGAATTCTAGGGGAACTCCAGGTTCCACGGTTGGCATCCCTCCATGCTGTATTTGCTACTAGGGCTGCCAGTCCCCGGGGGGGGGGGGGGGCAGAGGATCCCCTGGTTTGGAGGCCCTTCCCCCGCTTTGGGGTCATCAGAAAGCGGGGGGTGGGGGGAGGGAAATGTCTGCTGGGCACTCCATTGTTCCCTATGGAGACCTAGTCACATAGGGAATAATGGAATATTGATCCGTGGGGCTGTGGGGGGGGCTGTTTTTTGAGGTAGAGGCACCCAATTTTCAGCATAGCATCCAGTGCCTCTCCCCAAAGTGCCCTCCAAGCTTTAAAAGGATTGGACCAGGAGGTCCAATCCTATGAGCCCCCAAAGAACGTCCCCCTATCTTTCCTTATTTCCAATGGAGGGCAGGTATTCATGAACATATGAAGCTGCCTTATACTGAATCAGACCCTCGGTCCATCAAAGTCAGTATTGTCTACTCAGACTGGCAGCTGCTCTCCAGCTGAGGTTTTTCACACCTATTTGCCTGGACCCTTTTTAGTTTGAGATGCCGGGGGTTGAACCTGGGACCTTCTGCTTACCAAGCAGATGCTCTACCACTGAGCCACCGTCCCTCCCCTTTAAAAGGCGCGCAGTCCCTTGAAATGGGATGGCCAGAACTCCCTTTGGACTTCAATTCTGCTTCTTACAATCTTGCTCCTGGCTCCACCCCCCCCCCCCCCCAAAATCTCCTGGCTCCACCCCCCAAATCCCCAGATATTTCTTGAATTGGACTCGGCAACTCTACTTGCTCCCCGCGCGCCAAGGGGCCAGGGGCGCCCGGCGAGCGCCTCCCCGTCCTCTCTCTACCTGGGGAAGCCTTCGGCGGCCCCGCCCTCTCTCCGCCTTCCTTATGAAGCCGCCGGTCTCTGCTGCGTAAAGCTCCAGCCGCAGCCAAGCGAGTGCCGGAGTTGGCCGGAAGGCGGGGATAGACCATGCTGTTGGAGTGCGCCGTCGCCGCCTTGCTGGTCGCGCTGGGCGCCAGTCACCTGCCGAGCAGCCCCCGGATCCGCGCCGGCTGGGCAGGTGAGAGAGCGCCGCGTGGCTTGGCAGGAGCCCCGGGGGGAGAGGTGGGCCTGGGAGGGATTGTGAGGGTGCGGAACGAAGAGGGAGGCGCACGAGATGCGCCCCCGGGGTCCTTTGGCACACTCGAGGGCCCGGCTCCCGGGTAGGGTCGCAGCCTGGGGCGTTGGCGTCAGCGCGCAGCTCTTAGGAACAGGCGAAACCGGAAAGCTCCAGGAAGGATGTTTTCGCCACCCCGGGCAGTTCTTTCTTTCAAATAGATTTTGTAGTAATTTGATAAAATATATAGAACCTATGAAGCCGCCTTCTACTGAATCAGACCCTGGGTCCATCAAAGTCAGTCTTGTCTACTCCCACTGGCAGCAACCTGAGGTTTTTCATGCCTATTTGTCTGGACCCTTTTGAGTTGGAGCTGCCGGGGATTGGAACCTGGGACCTTCTGCTTACCAAGCAGATGCTCGACCACTGAGCCACCGTCCTTACCAAAAGCCCTGCTGAAAGTAATTGGGCATTCCTTCTCTTTGAATATCCAATCATATCTATGAACCTATGAAGCTGCCTTCTACTGAATCAGACCCTTGGTCCATCAAAGTCAGTATTGTCTACTCAGACCGGCAGCGGCACTCCAGGGTCTCAAACGGAGGTTTTTCCATGCCTACTTGCCTGGACCCTTTTAAGTTGGAGATGCTGGGGATTGAACCTGGGGACCTTCTGCTTACCAAGCAGATGCTCTTCCACTGAGCCACCCTCCCTCCCCAATAGAACCTGGGACCTTCTGCATGCCAGCAGATGCTCTTCCACTGAGCCGTGGCCTCTCCCCTATCTAGAATATATATATGAGATGAAGAATGGATCTAGTATAAGATCACATCGCACTTATTGCGGGAAACCCAAAAACGTTTATGAATGATCAGTCATACGAGACAACTGAACCGTAAAGACAATCACATTTAGGAATAAGAAATGAAAATAAAATAGTACTGGAAATCCCTGGGTTTTTTTTTTAACCTCTAATTGCCTCGTTGGCATAAATGTAAACGCTACCACAAGGAAAGATCATTAAGTATATCTGGAATAACTTCTTGTGAAATTAGATCTTCTAGAATAGGAAACCATATAGCATATAAGCTGGAAGAATACAGAGGACGTTCTAGTTGGTTAATGTTGCCAGAGATTTTGCCCATTATATAAGTGCTCCAGAGTTTCTTGTGCCAGAGGTTTAGATCAGGAGATGCACCCAGGGCAGTTCTTTGTAGTGACGCCGCGCTGAGCCCATTGATTTCAAAATTGCCATCAGTGTGTTCTGAGATATCGGTGCTTCTGCATGGGGGTGGGGGCAGAAAAGTATTCTCATGTGTCTTTTCTTGCTCTCTTTAAATGAGTGAAGTTCTGGTGTTTCTTTTGAAAAGCATCCTTCCATTTTTAAAAATAAGTTGCCAGGCAGCCTGGTGAAGGGGTCATCCATGGCATAATAAAGGAAGAAACGAATCCAGAATAAAGAAGAAACCCTTCTCTAGATGTAAACCTGTGTGTTGCATTTCCATTTTTTTCTCGCTCTATGCAACTTCATTTAGCATCTACAGCGGAGAACGGACTGCTCTTAAGTAGGGAGTGCTGATTGTTAACAAGAGCTGGTGTGGTGTAGTGGGCTGGAGTGGCAGTTGTGGGTTCGAGTCCCCACTCTGCTGTTGAGATCCTCCGGCAAACTCATTTAATGCCGGCTTGACTCTCTCAGCTTAGCCTGCCTCGCAGGGCAGTTGTGAAGCTAAAACGGAGAGTGGACAAGGTGCAGGTGCAGTTCCGCCGAAATTACAGCTCATCTCCAGACTTTTTGTTGTTGTTGTTGTTGTTGTTGTTCAGTCGCACCATCGAGCCCAACTCTTTGCAGACCAAGTCACGCCAATCTCTCCTGTCTTCCACCATCCTCCGAAGCCTGCTCAAATTCATGTTTGTTGCATCAGTAACACTGTCCAGCCATCTCATCTTTTGCCGTCCCCGTCTTCTTTTGCCTTCTGTCTTTCCCAGCATCAGGGTCTTCTTCAGGGAGTGCTCCCTTCTCATTTGGTGGCCAAAGTATTTGAGTTTCAGCTTCAGCATCTGACCTTCCAGGGAACAGTCAGGGTTGATTTCCCTTAGGACTGACTGATCTGATCTTCTTGTGGTCCAAGGGACTCTCAAGATTATTCTCCAGGGAGTGCTCCCTTCTCTGTGGGTGGCCAAAGTATTTGAGCTTCAGCTTCAGCATCTGACCTTCCAGGGAACAGTCAGGGTTGATTTCCCTTAGGACTGACTGATCTGATCTTCTTGTGGTTCAAGGGACTCTCAAGATTCTTCTCCAGGGAGTGCTCCCTTCTCTTTGGGTGGCCCAAGTATTTGAGCTTCAGCTTCAGCATCTGACCTTCCAAGGAACAGTCAGGGTTGATTTCCCTTAGGACTGACTGATCTGATCTTCTTGTGGTCCAAGGGACTCTCAAGATTATTCTCCAGGGAGTGCTCCCTTCTCTTTGGGTGGCCCAAGTATTTGAGCTTCAGCT
This sequence comes from Heteronotia binoei, assembly GCF_032191835.1. Classification (NCBI taxonomy): domain Eukaryota; kingdom Metazoa; phylum Chordata; class Lepidosauria; order Squamata; family Gekkonidae; genus Heteronotia; species Heteronotia binoei. The sequence goes on from NC_083241.1 coordinate 34,886,494, forward strand.
TCAGCATCTGACCTTCCAGGGAACAGTCAGGGTTGATTTCCCTTAGGACTGACTGATCTGATCTTCTTGTGGTCCAAGGGACTCTCAAGATTATTCTCCAGGGAGTGCTCCCTTCTCTTTGGGTGGCCCAAGTATTTGAGCTTCAGCTTCAGCATCTGACCTTCCAGGGAACAGTCAGGGTTGATTTCCCTTAGGACTGACTGATCTGATCTTCTTGTGGTCCAAGGGACTCTCAAGATTCTTCTCCAGGGAGTGCTCCCTTCTCTTTGGGTGGCCCAAGTATTTGAGCTTCAGCTTCAGCATCTGACCTTCCAAGGAACAGTCAGGGTTGATTTCCCTTAGGACTGACTGATCTGATCTTCTTGTGGTCCAAGGGACTCTCAAGATTATTCTCCAGGGAGTGCTCCCTTCTCTTTGGGTGGCCAAAGTATTTGAGCTCCAGCTTCAGCATCTGACCTTCCAGGGAACAGTCAGGGTTGATTTCCCTTAGGACTGACTGATCGGATCTTCTTGTGGTCCAAGGGAAAGCCATACCTGTTCGTTAGCACTGGGAAAGACACACTTTGGGGCAGAAACAAATGAGCGGCTGCAAACCCACCGATGGCACCTGTGAGCACCTCGTTGAGGAATCACTGATATGTTCTGCCTTGAGCACTTTAGACGAGGGATGGGATTGTAAAAACGGGTTAGGTGCAGTGTTCCCTCTAAGCTGAGTCGGTGTGAGCTGGCTCACAGTTGTTTAGCCTCCGGCTCACACATTTTTGTCCTGGCTCAGGAAAAACGGCCCCAGAGCAAACTAATTTATGCACCAGCTCACCACTTTAATGCCAGGAGCTCACAAAGTCGAATTTTTGCTCACAAGACCCCACAACTTAGAGGGAGCATTGGTCGGGTGCCTCCTTAGTTAGGAAGTTATTTATTAAGCTCTTGAGCCTTACTGACTGTAAGAAGTGTACGATTAAAGACACCGTAGTATTGAAAATCACGAAAAGAGTCAGTTGCCAACAATCTTTCCTCTAAGCTGCAGAGTCTTTTGAGCAAAAATTCTGCTTTGTGAGCGACTGCCATTCAAGTGGTGAGCGACTGCATCAATTTGTTTGCTCTGGGGCCATTTTTCCTAAGCCAAAAAGTGTGAACTGGAGGCTAAAAAACTATATGCTAGCTCACACTAACTCAGCTTAAAGGGAACACTGCTGGCAACCCAATCCCGCCATCCCCTGCTAGGGGGGAACTGGAAACTGTACTCCCAACCAATGTTCTCTCTAAGCTGCAGAGTCTTGCAAGCAATAATTCTACTTTGTGAGCTGCTGCGTAAATTAGTGTGCTTTGGGGCCATCCTTCTTGAGCTAAGACAAAAATATGTGCGCCAGAGGCTAAAAATCTGTGAGCTAGCTCATGCTAACTCAGCTTAGAGGGAACACTGCTCCCAACCAGTGTTCCCTCTGAGCTGCAGAGTCTTGTGCATGGACTGTTATCTGGGAGAACCAGGTTTGATTCCCCTCTCCTCCACTTGGACCTGCTGGAATGGCCTTGGGTCAGCCATAGCTCTAAGTGTGCAGTCTTTTATTTGGGAGAACCGGGTTGGATTCCCCCCTCCTCCACTTGGACCTGCTGGAATGGCCTTGGGTCAGCCAGTGCTCTTGCAGGAGTTGTCCTTGAACGGGCAGCTGCTGTGAGAGCCCTCTCAGCCCCACCCACCTCACAGGGTGTCTGTTGTGGGAGGGGGGAAGGTAAAGGAGATTGTGAGCCACTCTGAGATTCTGAGTGGAGGTAGGGATATAAATCCAATATCAACATCATCTTCTTTGTGAGCTACTGGCATTAAGGTTGTGAGCTACTGCATAAATTAGTGTGCTCTGGGGCCGTTTTTCCTGAGCTAAGACAAAAATGTGTGAGCTGGAGGCTAATAATCTGTGAGCTAGCTCATGCTAACTCAGCTTAGAGGGAACACTGCTCCCAACCAGTGTTCCCTCTAAGCTGCAGAGTCTTGTGCATGGACTGTTATCTGGGAGAACCAGGTTTGATTCCCCCCTCCTCCACTTGGACCTGCTGGAATGGCCTTGGGTCAGCCATAGCTCTAAGTGTGCAGACTCTTATCTGGGAGAACCGGGTTTGATTCCCCACTCCTCCGCTTGCAGCTGCTGGAATGGCCTTGGGTCAGCCAGTGCTCTTGCAGGAGTTGTCCTTGAAAGGGCAGCTGCTGTGAGAGCCCTCTCAGCCCCACCCACCTCCCAGGGTGTCTGTTGTGGGAGGGAGCAAGGTAAAGGAGATTGTGAGCCGCTCTGAGACTCTGAGATTCGGAGTGGAGGTCAGGATATAAATCCAATATCATCATCATCTTCTTTGTGAGCTACTGGCATTAAGGTTGTGAGCTACTGCATAAATTAGTGTGCTCTGGGGCCATCTTTCCTGAGCTAAGACAAAAATGTGTGAGCTGGAGGCTAATAATCTGTGAGCTAGCTCTTACTGACTCATCTTAGAGGGAACACTGTTTGCCAATCATACCTGTCTACAGGCAGAAGAAGAAACTCGAAATGTCCGTGTTTCTCTCTGCAGGTTGCTGAATCTCTTACTGATCGTAGATACATCCAGGCAGTCAGCCGTGCTGGTCTGAAGCAGTAGAACAAAGCAGGAGTCAAGAAGCACCTTTAAGACCAACAAAGTTTTTTTTCAGAATGTAAGCTTTCGTATGCATGCATCCATCTTCAGATGAGGGAATGGGGTACAGTGAGCAGAAATACTATCCAGACCAAATGGTCTTCCAATTTATTACACTGTTTTGCCGTTTGATCCTAATTTTGTAACCGTTTACACTCTTAACCCACCAGCTCTATGTATTTCTGCTCACTGTACATCATTCCCTCATCTGAAGATGGATGCATGCATACGATAGCTGACTTTCTGAATAAAACTTTGTTGGTCTTAAAGGTGCCACTTGACTCCTGCTTTGATCTGACCAATGACCCTTTACTAAGAGCGAATGATCCAAATTCTTTATTCTAATCAGGGTTGTAGATGAAACAGCTCCCACCTCAAAAAATAAAAAAGTCCCTGTGATAAATCTTTTACCGTAAATACGGAGAACAAGCTAAATGCTTGTTCGGGGTCTCAAGCTGGGGTCTTTCCCATCATTATCATGCCCTTTTAAATGGAGTTGCTAGGGATCGAACCAGGGACCTTCAGCATACCAAGCAGATGCTCTGTCACTGATCCGCAGCCTGTCCCTAGGAATTCCATGATTGGATTTCCTAGGGACAGGCTGCGGATCACTGACAGAGCATCTGCTTGGTATGCTGAAGGTCCCCGGTTCGAACCCCAGCAACTCCATTTAAAAGGGCATGATAATGATGGGAAAGATCCCAGCCTGAGACCCAGAAGAGCCACTGACAGACTGAGTAGACAAGACTGACTTGGATGGATCAGGGGTCTGATTCAGTATAAGGCAGCTTCATGTGTTCAAAAGCAGTAGTTTGGGCTTTCATAATAGGAGGGGGGAAACTATTTTCCCTTTCACTGTGTGCGGGATGCAAATCATCCTGGGTTTCTTTGCAACTGCATGCCTTTTAAAGACATTTTTACAGTTTGCAATGCAGAGCTATTTGCATTGGAGGAGAAAAAGTAAAAGGGAAAGATTTAAATTCTCCCTCCTCTGTGCCACATATTGCCCTCCTGATGTACAAAAGATGGAAAAAGAAATCCTGCAGGTGATCTGTTTGCGTAGCTATTGCCATAACACCCGGTTTTGGTCCAGGGTTGAACAGGATTCTCCTGTTGCGACGGAGCAAAACTGTCAAGGGTCAGAAAGCAGAACAGTCAACGTGCATTCCTCTGAGAATAACTAGGAAGGTTGGAAAAATCACCGTCATGCAGGGGAGAATCTCAGCAAGGTAACCCCCTACCTGGTAAGCAGGTAATCCCGTGGGGTAGCTTTGACGTTAATGACTTGGGCGAAATCCCATTGGATAAAAATATCTTAAGCTATTTTTTTTTCCGTGGAATGGATGCCGCTACTGAGAGAGTCAATAGTTTGGTACCACTGACTATCCATGTTAGGAGGGGGGCTGTGGCTCAGTGGAAGAGCCTTTGCTTGGCACGCAGAAGGTCCCAGATTCAATTCCCGGTATCTCCAGTTCAAAGGATCAGGTAGTTGGTGATGAGAAAGACCTTGGTTCGAGAGTCTGTCTCAGTGGCAGAGCATCTTCTTGGCGTGTAGAAGATCCCAGGTTCAGTCCCCAACATCTCCAGTTCAAAGGACTGGGTAGTAGGTGATGAGAAAGGTTTTGATCTGAAGTCCTGGCCCAGTGGTAGAGCCTGGACTTCCTCGGTGGCCTCCTGTCTAAGCACAAACAGGGCTAACCCTGCTTAGCTTCTGAGATCTGACAAGATCAGGGATTTGCATGGCTCAAAGACTTTACTGTTGATTTCTCTTCTCATCCTGTGGGAGAATCTTATGGAAACTGAGCCTGGGCCTCTGGTTCATTTTGAGTTATTAGCCTCTTATGCCTTTCTTTGGTTCACCTTCCCACTAGGGTTGCCAAGTCCAATTGAAGAAATATCTGGGGACACTGGGGGTGGAGCCAGGAGACATTGGGGGTGGAGCCAGGAGATATTGGGGTGGAGCCAGGAGCAAGGGTGTGACAAGCACAATTGAACTCCAAAGGGAGTTCTGGCCATCACATTTAAAGAGACCGCACACCTTTTAAATGCCTTCCCTCCATTGGAAATAATGAAGGATAGGGGCGCCTTCTTTTGGGGCTCATAGAATTGGACCCCCTGGTCCAATCATTTTGAAACTTGGAGGATGTTTTGAGGAGAGGCTCCGGATGCTATGCTGCAAATTTAGTGCCTCCACCTCAAAAAGCAGCCCCTCCCCCCGAATCCCAGATAACCCACAGATCAGTTCTCCATTATACCCTTCGGGAACCTGTCTCCATAGGGAATAATGGAGTGCCCAGCAGACATTTCCCTCCCCGCCCCTCACTTTCTGATGACCCTGAAGAGGGGGGAGGGCCTCCAAACCAGGAGATCCCCTGCCCCCACCTGGGGATTGGCAACCCTACTTAGTTTCCAAGATCTTCTCAGTGAAGCCTCAATGGAACAGGCTTCCTTGGGAGGTGGTGGGCTCTCCTTCCTTGGAGGTTTTTAAATGGAGGCTAGATGGCCATCTGACAGCGATGAAGATCCTGTGAATTTAGGGGGAGGTGTTTGTGGGCTTTCTGCGTTGTGCAGGGGGTTGGACTCGATGACCCTGGAGGTCCCTTCCAACTCTATGATTCTGTCTAAGAAGATCAGGCTAGCCTGGGCCCTACAGATTGGGGTTTGCATGGCTCAAAGGCTTCCCCGTCGGCTTCTTTTCTTATCCTGTGGGAGAATCTTATAGAAACTGAGCCTGGGCCTCTGTTGGTTCTGGTCCATTCTGTGTTGTTAGCCTCGTATGCCTTTCCTTGGTTCATCTTTCCACAGGGCATTGCAGCCTAGTTGTTCACAGGCATTGCGTCGCCTGTGCCCTTTTGCCCAGGAACATAGCTTGCATTCCAAGAGATAGAGGTACCAGGCAGAGTCTAAACATAGTGATTGCCAGGCTGGGAGGCGTCTTAGTCCTTCATCCCGGGTGAAAAGCTGCCCGGGGCGTCATGACCGAACCGATAATAAACTAACTTTGAACAAAGGTCCCACGGTCAATGTGTGCGGGGTGGGGTCTTGATGAGTTTGTCACTTCCTTGATAGTGCAAAAGGTATATATTGCCCGTGTTAGCTTGGTTTGGTGCTGCCCCCCCCCCCAGCAACTCTTGTGAAGGCCCTTGCTAGGGTTGCCAGCCTCCAGGTGAGGCCTGGAGATCTCTTGCTTTTACAACTGGTGGTGGCAGCTACATGCATAGATGACTTCAAGAGGGGATTGGATAAACATATGGAGCAGAGGCCCATCTGTGGCTATTAGCTATGATCCAACATGGCTTCTCTTATGTTCTTATGTCTGGGGCAGTGATGCTCTGTATTCTTGGTGCTGGGGGGGGGCAACAGTGGGAGGGCTTCTAGTGTCCTGGTCCTGATGGCACCTGGCTTTTTTTGGTCACTGTGTGACACAGAGTGTTGGACTGGATGGGCCACTGGCCTGATCCAACATGGCTTCTCTTATGTTCTCATGGCTGGGGCAGTGAAGCTCTGTATTCTTGGTGCTTGGGAGAGGCAACAGTGGGAGGGCTTCTAGTGTCCTGGCCCTGCTGGTGGACCTCCTGATGGCACCTGGCTGTTTGGCCACTGTGTGACACAGAGTGTTGGACTGGATGGGCCACTGGCCCGATCCATCATGGGTTCTCTTCTGTAACTGATCTCCAGCTGGCAGAGATCAGCTCCCCTGGAGAAAATGGCGGCTCGGAAGGGCGGACTCTGTACTGTGCTGAGAGGCCCCTCCCCTCCCCAAACCCCGCCCTCTCCCAGATCCACCCCCAAACTCTCGAGGTATTTTCCAACACAGACCTGGCAACCCTTCTCTTTGGTGAACAGACAAGAATATTCCTTCTGTATTAAATACACAGTGCGCTATAACAGGTATTGGGTTTTTCTCTGTGCCATTGCGATTTTCAATATGCTGCCGAGTATTGCTTGTGCATGGATTTAATCATTTTGGTTCAGAGCCACTGTTCTGCCTTCCTGTCTCTGGTGGACTTGGTCCCCTGGCCAGTCGTCATCCATCCAGGAACCTTGAGGGGGTTTGGGGAACCGAAGTGGGGGCCTGGGCCTCTAAATCCCCCAACACATTCCTCTGCATGCCCATTTAAGACTCTCAAAATAGTCAAAGGCACTTCAGCCGGCTTTGTGGGATGCTGGTTACGAGGCAGGCGTGGGAAGATGAGGCACGAGGAGGAACAGTCTGATCCTTGGAAATGGATCAGAAAGCCCTTTTTGTACCAATTTTCTAGCACTGGCCAGTTCTGTCTCCACCTCCGCAGAAGATGGTGTTCCTCGAAGGCATCTCTCTTGGAACAGTTTGCTGGGATTCAAAGGAGATGTCTGGAGCTCCCCCAGAGCTCTGATGTACTGATTCATGCTCTCCCTCTGGCATGTACAGACAGCCCATGGTAAACCTCCCCCATTCCCAGGGCAGGGGTTTTTTTTGGTAGCAGGAACTCCTTTGCATATTAGGCCACACCTCCCTGATGTAGCCAATACTCCAAGAGCTTACAGGGCTCTTAGTACAGGGTCCAGAGATAGAATTCTAGCAGGGGCTCCTTTGCATATTAGGCCACACACCCCTGATGGAGCCAACCCTCCAAGAGCATACAGGGCTCTTAGTACAGGGTCCAGAGATAGAATTCTAGCAGGGGCTCCTTTGCATGTTAGGCCACACAACCCTGATGGAGCCAACCCTCCAAGAGCTTACAGGGCTCTTAGTACAGGGTCCAGAGATAGAATTCCAGCAGGGCTCCTTTGCATATTAGGCCACACACCCCTGATGGAGCCAACCCTCCAAGAGCTTACAGGGCTCTTAGTACAGGGTCCAGAGATAGAATTCTAGCAGGGGCTCCTTTGCATATTAGGCCACACCCCCTGATGGAGCCAACCCTCCAAGAGCATACAGGGCTCTTAGTACAGGGTCCAGAGATAGAATTCCAGCAGGGGCTCCTTTGCATATTAGGCCACGCACCCCTGATGGAGCCAACCCTCCAAGAGCATACAGGGCTCTTAGTACAGGGTCCAGAGATAGAATTCTAGCAGGGGCTCCTTTGCATATTAGGCCACACACCCCTGATGCAGCCAACCCTCCAAGAGCATACAGGGCTCTTAGTACAGGGTCCAGAGATAGAATTCTAGCAGGGGCTCCTTTGCATATTAGGCCACACACCCCTGATGGAGCCAACCTTCCAAGAGCTTACAGGGCTCTTAGTACAGGGCCCAGAGATAGAATTCTAGCAGGGGCTACTTTGCATATTAGGCCACACACCCCTGATGGAGCCAACCCTCCAAGAGCTTACAGGGCTCTTAGTACAGGGCCCAGAGATAGAATTCTAGCAGGGGCTACTTTGCATATTAGGCCACACACCCCTGATGGAGCCAACCTTCCAAGAGCTTACAGGGCTCTTAGTACAGGGCCCAGAGATAGAATTCTAGCAGGGGCTCCTTTGCATATTAGGCCACACACCCCTGATGGAGCCAACCCTCCAAGAGCTTACAGGGCTCTTAGTACAGGGTCCAGAGATAGAATTCTAGCAGGGGCTCCTTTGCATATTAGGCCACACACCCCTGATGGAGCCAATCCCCCAAGAGCTTACAGGGCTCTTAGTACAGGGTCCAGAGATAGAATTCTAGCAGGGGCTCCTTTGCATATTAGGCCACACACCCCTGATGGAGCCAACCCTCCAAGAGCTTACAGGGCTCTCAGTACAGGGCCCAGAGATAGAATTCTAGCAGGGGCTCCTTTGCATATTAGGCCACACACCCCTGATGGAGCCAATCCTCCAAGAGCTTCCAGGGCTCTCAGTACAGGGTCCACGGACAGAATTCTAGCAGAGGCTCCTTTGCATATTAGGCCACGCACCCTGATGGAGCCAATCCTGCAAGAGCTTACAGGGCTCTCAGTACAGGGCCCAGAGATAGAATTCTAGCAGGGGCTACTTTGCATATTAGGCCACACACCCCTGATGGAGCCAACCCTCCAAGAGCTTACAGGGCTCTTAGTACAGGGTCCAGGGATAGAATTCTAGCAGGGGCTCCTTTGCATATTAGGCCACACCCCCTGATGGAGACAATCCCCCAAGAGCTTACAGGGCTCTTAGTACAGGGTCCAGAGAAACATAAGAACATAAGAGAAGCCATGTTAGATCAGGCCAATGGCCCATCCAGTCCAACATTCTGTGTCACACAGCGGCCAAATATATATATATATATATATATATATATATATATATATATATATATATATATATACACACACACACACACACACACACACACACACACACACACACTGTGGCTAATAGCCACTGATGGACCTCTGCTCCATATTTTTATCTAACCCCTTCTTGAAGGTGGCTATGCTTGTGGACGCCACCACCTCCTGTGGCAGTGAATTCCACATGTTAATCACCCTTTGGGTGAAAAAGTACTTCCTTTTATCCGTTTTAACCTGTCTGCTCAGCAATTTCATCGAATGCCCACGAGTTCTTGTATTGTGAGAAAGGGAGAAAAGTACTTCTTTCTCTACTTTCTCCATCCCATGCATTATCTTGTAAACTTCTATCATGTCACCCCTCAGTCGACGTTTCTCCAAGCTAAAGAGCCCTAAGCGTTTCAACCTTTCTTCATAGGGAAGGTGTTCCAGCCCTTTAATCATTTTAGTTGCCCTTTTCTGAACTTTCTCCAATGCTATAATATCCTTTTTGAGGTGCGGCGACCAGAACTGCACACAGTACTCCAAATGAGACCGCACCATCGATTTATACAGAGGCATTATGATACTGGCTGATTTGTTTTCAATTCCCTTCCTAATAATTCCCAGCATGGCGTTGGCCTTTTTTATTGCAAACGCACACTGTCTTGACATTTTCAGTGAATTATCTACCATGACCCCAAGATCTCTCTCTTGGTCTGTCTCTGCCAGTTCACACCCCATCAACTTGTATTTGTAGCTGGGATTCTTGGCCCCAATGTGCATTACTTTGCACTTGGTTACATTGAACCGCATCTGCCACGTTGACGCCCACTCACCCAGCCTCAACAGATCCCTTTGGAGTTCCTCACAATCCTCTCTGGTTCTCACCACCCTGAACAATTTAGTGTCATCCGCAAATTTGGCCACTTCACTGCTCACTCCCAACTCTAAATCATTTATGAACAAGTTAAAGAGGATGGGACCCAGTACCGAGCCCTGCGGCACCCCACTGCTTACCGTCCTCCACTGCGAAAACTGCCCATTTATACTCACTCTCACTCTAGCAGAGGCTCCTTTGCATATTAGGCCACACCCCCTGATGGAGCCAATCCCCCAAGAGCTTACAGGGCTCTTAGTACAGGGTCCAGGGATAGAATTCTAGCAGGGGCTCCTTTGCATATTAGGCCACACCCCCTGATGGAGCCAATCCCCCAAGAGCTTACAGGGCTCTTAGTCCAGGGTCCAGAGATAGAATTCTAGCAGGGGCCCCTTTGCATATTAGGCCACACACCCCTGATGCAGCCAACCCTCCAAGAGCTTCCAGGGCTCTTAGTCCAGGGCCCAGAGATAGAATTCTAGCAGGGGCCCCTTTGCATATTAGGCCACACCCCCTGATGGAGCCAATCCCCCAAGAGCTGACAGGGCTCTTAGTACAGGGTCCAGAGATAGAATTCTAGCAGGGGCTCCTTTGCATATTAGGCCACACCCCCTGATGGAGCCAATCCCCCAAGAGCTTACAGGGCTCTTAGTCCAGGGTCCAGAGATAGAATTCTAGCAGGGGCCCCTTTGCATATTAGGCCACACACCCGTGATGCAGCCAACCCTCCAAGAGCTTCCAGGGCTCTTAGTACAGGGCCCAGAGATAGAATTCTAGCAGGGGCTCCTTTGCATATTAGGCCACACACCCCTGATGCAGCCAACCCTCCAAGAGCTTACAGGGCTCTTAGTACAGGGCCCAGAGATAGAATTCTAGCAGGGGCTCCTTTGCATATTAGGCCACACACCCCTGATGCAGCCAACCCTCCAAGAGCTTCCAGGGCTCTTAGTGCAGGACCTACTGTAAGCTCCAGGCAGGGCCGGATCTAGGGGGGGCAGAGGGAAAGATCTCCGCAAGGCATAATGCTGTACAGTCCACCCTTCAAAGCAACCATTTTCTCCAGGGGCACTGGGTCATCCAGAGATCGACTGTAATAGTGAGAGAGCTCCAGGGGCTGTCTGGGGGGTGGCAAGCCTAGGATCCTGTCCTTCCTCCCAGGGTGGTGGTTTTGAGAAAATGGAGGGAAGAGCGATGTTGTAAACCACTTTGAATCCCAGGTGGAGAGGAAAGACGGATATAAATAAATGCATCCAAATGCACAGTGTCTGGGGAAATGGTGGGGGGTTTACAGCACTATCTTACCTGGAAAGGATCTGTTCCCCCGTGTAAAAAAAAGAAATAATGCACTATTTCATAATCCCTGCTTCTGTTTTGGGATTTCCATGCAGCGAACAGATTCCCAATGTGCTATTCTTTGTTGGGACATAACAAACAAAAACCAAAACCCACGGCTGAAGCTTTTGAAGAAGCCATAGAAATCCAGGGTCAAAGGAGAGAGGGTGTTTTTTTAAAACCTTTCCCCTTCCTACCTAGGGTTGCCAGGTCTGTGTCGGAAAATACCTGGAGACTTCGGGGGTGGAGCTGGGAGAGGGCGGGGTTTGGGGAGGGGAGGGGCCTCAGAATGGTGCAATGCCCTAGAGCAGGGGTGACCAACAGTAGCTCTCCAGATGTTTTTTTGCCTACAACTCCCATCAGCCCCAGCCAGCGTGGCCAATGGCTGGGGCTGATGGGAGCTGTAGGCAAAAAAACATCTGGAGAGCTACCCTTGGCAACCCCTGCTCTAGGGCCCACCCTTCCAAGCAGCCATTTTCTCCAGGGGAGCTGATCTCTGCCAGCTGGAGGTCAGTTGTAAAAACAGGAGATCTCCAGGCCCCGCCTGGAGGCTGGCAACCCTATCCCTACCTTTTCCTCTAATGAGAATCACTCCCCCTGAGCTGTTTTTGAAAGTTTGCTTGGAAAAAAAAATAACCTTTAGCTATCTCTCTCCCCCTTCCTCCCAAAGGGTGACAACAGTTCAGGCAAAAGATAGTACTGGGAATTAATTAGTGTCTGACTGACAGTAAATTCGATATCTTTTCCCCATAGTCGTTTCCCTTGTTGCATAGATAGCTGATCTTTAAGGTTTTGCGTCCACTTAATGACACATTTCCCCCCCCACTTGTTCATCTTTCGTTTCTAGCTGGAGTAAAAGCTTATGTATCTGTTGTAGTAAATACTCGTTTTTGTTTTTATAATCAGCGGCTCAAATGTAATCGTGTCTCTTTGAACGCCACCTTCAGAGAGCCAGTTTGGTGTAGTGGTTAAGTGTGCGGACTCTTACCTGGAAGAACCGGGTTTGATTCCCCACTCCTCCACTTGCAGCTGCTGGAATCGCCTTGGGGCAGCCACAGCTCTAAGTGTGCAGACTCTTATCTGGGAGAACCGGGTTGGATTCCCCACTCCTCCACTCGCACCTGCTGGAACGGCCTTGGGTCAGCCAGAGCTCTCTCAGGAGTTGTCCTTGAAAGGGCAGCTGCTGTGAGAGCTCTCTCAGCCCCACCTGCCTCACAGGGTGTCTGTTGTGGGGGGAGAAGATACAGGAGATTGTAAGCCACTCTGAGATTCAGAGAGAAGGGTGGGGTATAAATCTGCAGTCATCTCCTTCTCCTCCTCCTCCTCATGATCAATACTCCCTCTAAGCTGTGGGGTTTTGTGAGCAAAAATTGGCCTGAAGCAGTAGAACAGAGCAGAAACCCGGTAGCACTTTTAAGACCAATCCAGCTGTATTCAGAATGGAAGCTTTCGTACACCTGCATACTTCATCGGACAATGGAATGGGGTCCAGTGAGCAGAGCTGCTTATAGCTGGTGGGCAGTTGTGAGCTGTTGCATAAATTAGTTTGCTCTGGGGCCATTTTTCCTGAGCTAAGACAAAAAAATGTGCGAGCCGGAGGCTAAAAACCTGTGAGCTAGCTCACACTAACTCTGCCTCAAGGGAACACTGCTCATGGTCTCCTTTAGGTTTGAGATTAATTGATGATATGGCTATTGAGTGTTCATCTTTTAATATCTGGCCAAGCCTTGATTTCCCCCTGATTGTTTATCATCATGTCATAAGTTATTTAAAAATCCTTTCTCCTGTTCTTATTATAATGAGCCTCTACTGGGGACATAAGCGAAGAGTTTGAAGGGCTCAGTAAATTCCGGCGCGTAAGCCGTATTCTCAAAAGTCCATCTGTGACTACGTGGCTTTGTATTTTCAGATGGCTGTTTTTCTGTTGATGACCCCTCCTGGGGCTTTCAAGGCGAGAGATGTCCAGAGGTGGTTTGCCATTGCTTGGTTCCATGTCATGAATAGGGTTCCCAAGTCCCTCTGGCAGGGAACGGTTTTTGCGCACGCAAAGCATGCACAGCGCGATGACGTCACCCGTGAGTGATGTCATCACGTTGGTGACATCGCGTACTGGCCACTCTAGGTGTTTCCTGGAAAGCACTATGGTTTTTCTGGATGCTCTAGCACAGGGGTCCTCAAACTACAGCCCGCGGGCCAGATGCGGCCCGCTGAGGACATTTATGCGGCCCGCCGGGTTATGGCAAAATCAGACCGGAAGTGACGTTTGACCTAAACTCGCGTTAGCAATGCACACTTCCGGCACTGGGCTGAGGCGGCAGAGACAGAGTGTGAGGCGATACTGAGGTGAGGTGAGTTCCCAGGCTGGGGTGTGTGGTGTGGGGAAGGGAGAGAGATGCAGAAGAAGGAGAACTGACGGCCCGCGGCCTTGTACAGTAACGGCAGCCACCACAACAGTTCGGCCCTCCAACAGTCTGAGGGACAGTGAACTGGCCCCCTATTTATAAAGTTTGAGGACCCCTGCTCTAGCATTTTGGGAGGTAAAAACCTCTATGGTACCTCATGCACCATAGAGTTTTCCATCCCAAAATGCTAGAGCGTCTGGGAAAACCATAGAGTATTCCTGGAAATGCCTAGAGTGCCAGGTGCGCAACGTTGCCAGCGCGATGACATCACTCGCGGGTGACGTCATTGTGCCGGCGACGTCGGGGGAGGTTTTCCCACCCGGCCTGGGGGCTTGGCAGCCCTAGCCATGACCCTGGTATTCCTTGGCAATGTCTCTACCAAATACTGTCCAAGGCCAACCCAGTTAGCTTCGAGGATCTGATGAGATCAGGCTAACTTGGCCTATGTGTGTCAGGGCAGATGAGATACGAAATGAATGCTGGCTTCAGGTAGTGTTTAGGCAAATCAGACACTCAAATAATTAAAACTCTGGACTTGTGGAACTGGTCTGTTGATTGTGGTGTCAAAGCCCAATGCCAAATACCTGAATCTCAGGCCTCAGATTCTGAGGGAGCTCACAGGAGTGCAGCTCCTGAACCTTTCTGAGAGTTCCACCTCCTCCTTCTGAGAGTTCCACCTCCTTATCCATTGAATAGTAGGTGCAGCTGCATAACAATCCCTGGATGAGCTCCACCACCTATTTTTCTACAAAATGATCCCTGCTGAATCAGAGTGTCATTTTTGCTATTTTCCTTTTTTATGGTCCCACTTTCTGATGTCCGAGCTAATTTGTACAGAAGGCTACGAAGCTGCGTCATCACCTTCAAACCGGATGGACTTAAAATATATATATATATAGCCAATTCTGTAAATCATGGGGCTAATTTGAGCAAGTATAGAGTAATGGCTAGAGCAGGGGTGTCAAACATGCGGCCTGAGGGCTGGATGAGGCCCCCGGAAGGCTCCTATCAGGCCCATGAGCAACTCATTGTCATCTGCTTCCTTTTCTCTCTCTCTCTTGCTTCCTTCTGCATCACAGCTTGCTTTGCCAGGCTTGCTCAATCGCATGGGAGCTACAGAACAAAGCCTCTATTTTCTTCATTGGCTGACCAGCACATGAAGCAACTTATGTACAAAAGCTCGCACTGCCCAGCCATTTCATGTTTCCCCCTGGGTCTTAGGCTCAAAGCATTTGCCATAAGATTTCTGTAATGCATGTTAATAAATCAAAAGTAGGTTTGCAACTTACAGACACACACCTGAACAACATATAAAATTTTATATCTCTGCTCCCTTGCATTTTATGACACACATGCCCTGCCCATGTCAGATCTGGCCCTCATAACAAATGGGGTTGACACCCTGGGTTAGGAGTCAAGATCTGGAAGTTCCAGGTTTGAATCTCGCCTCTGCCATAGCAGCTTGCTAGTTGAAGTTAGGCCAGTCACTTTTCAGCCTCCCCTGCCTCACAGAGCTGTTGGTAGGATTGCCAGCCCCCAGGTGAGAGTGGGGAATCCCCCAATTTTGTGGGCTCCTCCCCACTGCCAGTCACTTGGCTGGCAGGGCGAAGTCCCACCTCCAACAGCCCACGACCCAGCACGGCGTCCCCAATGTGATGATGTCACACGGAAATGACATCATCATGTCAAACCCTGTCCCCTCCCAGAAAGCTCCCTCCTACCCTTCAGCGGCGAGAGCTGGCAACCCTAGCCGTTGGGAGGATAAAAATCTAGCAGGGAAAAATGATATTGTAAGCCCCTTTGGGTCCCCCTAAGAGAGGAAAGATGAAGCGCAAATATCTCGAGAGCCAGTTTGGTGTAGTGGTTAAGGGCGTGGACTCTGATCTGGGAGAACCGGGTTTGATTCCCCACTCCTCCAATTGCACCTGCTGGAATCGCCTTGGGTCAGTCATTGCTCTCGCAGAATTGTCCTTGAACAGGCAGCTTCTGTCAGAGCTCTCTCAGCCCCACCCCCCTCACAGGGTGTCTTTTTTGAGGGAGGAAGGTCAAGGAGATTGTGAGCCGCTCTGAGACTCTTTGGAGTGGAGGGCGGGATATAAATCCAATATCTTCATCTACCTCACAGGGTGTCTGTTGTGGGGAGGAAGGTAAAGGAGATTGTGAGCTGCTCTGAGATTCAGAGTATAGGGTGGGGTATAAATCCAATATCTTCTTCTCTCCAATCTCAGAAGCTAAGCAGAAATGGCCCCGGTTAGTCCTTGGATGGGAGACCACTGAAGAAGTCCAGGGTTGCTACGCAGAGGCAGGCAACGGCAAACCACCTCTGCATTTTTCCTGCCTTGAAAACCCCACGGGGTCGCTGTAAATCAGCAGTGACTTGGTGGGACTTTCTGTCTCCAGCAATAAAGAATCTGGCTAATTAAAAACCTGAGATTTCATCACGGTAATGAAGAATCAGGTTAAGAAAGAGCTGTCTTTTGCCCTTGGCAGGGGCCTTCCTTAGCACTTGCTCTGCTACCTAATATACTAGTTCTAGTTTGCAGCCTCTGATTTATAGAGGCCCTTAACTTGGTAGAACGGCACACTAAAAGTGGGAGGCCTCTTAATGCGGAGTTATTTCAATTCCGCCCCCACGATCTGTGTAAGAGGCTGAGAGTTCTGGGCTGAGTCCGATGTTGGTATTTGAGTTATGTGGTTTCATTTGGTTTGGGGCAGTGAACTCTTATGCCACACCTTGCCTTGGGTGTTTTGGTCGGGGAGCGGCATGCTAACAATGCCATCGCTAAATAAGCTATCACAGGGGCAAGGTGGAGGAGACCTGGACTGGAATGAAGTTTTGTCTTCCAAGAAGAACAAAGTTTCATTTTTACGGCCAGGTTGGTGTGGTGGTTAAGAGCACGGACTCTAATCTGGGAGAACCGGGTTTGATTCCCCACCCTTCCTCCACATGCAGCCGGTGGAGTGACCTTGGGCCAATCCCAGTTCTCTCAGAGCTGTTCTCTCAAGAGCAGTTCTCTCAGAACTCTCTCAGCCACACTTACCTCACAGGGTGTCTTTTGTGGGGAGAGGAAAGGAAGGTGATTGTAAGCCGCTCTGAGGCTTTGAGTGAAGGGCGGGGGATATAAATCTAGTTTAAGTGTAGTGGTTAAGTTCGCAGACTGTTATCTGGGAGAACCAGGTTTGATTCTCTACTCCTCCACTTGCAGCTGCTGGAATTGACCGTGGGTCAGCCAGAGCTCTTGTAGGAGTTGTCCTTGAAAGGGCAGCTGCTGTAAGAGCTCTCTCAGCCCCACCTACCTCACAGGGTGTTTGTTGTAGGGCAGGGGAGGTAAAGGAGATTGTGACTGCTCTGGGAGATTCAGAGTATAGGGTGGGATATAAATCGGATATCATCTTCTTCTTCTGCAACACTAGATAGATATTTTATTTACGGCAAAAGCCAACATCTTAAACAAAAGGGATAACTATACATATCCGTAAGAACTATCTGTAAAACATGATAAAAGTATTATAAGATTATTGAAAAATATACAGAAATAACCATTAAAACAAACGTACTCTGGCATTTTAGGCTACTAGCAATTTTCTCGTCCTAAAGGCGAACCAACCAGATTTAGCTATTTTAAGAGTAACTGCAGGATATTTGCCCTCTAGGAGTTCTTTAAGTTGGCATATTTTTTGACTGCTAGTAGGGGGGGAGTAATCATGAAAGGCAGAAGGGATTCCCTAGGCTTATTGTACACCTTGCGTTCATAAAAGACATGAACGAATGACTCTATGCCATCATTACAGCAAGGGCATATACGACCTTCATAGGGGATTTTCCTGTATCTTCCCTCTGTAACTGCAGAAGGGAGGGCGTCCCACAACACTTCTGCCACACTAGAGAAGGCATGGACAGAAATTGATGGGCATTTCCTTAAATTCAAGGGTAGACTGGCCATTAAAGCCACTGAGAAAAGTCCCAGTGTGTTCCCTCTTTGTTGCCTGGGCTTCTCTAGAGTTGTTCTTAGCACTGGGAACTTCCCCTAGTAAGCTTTGGTCTCCCCCTCCCCTGCAAGCATTGTTTTTTGTTTCATATACCTTATTGCGTCTCCTTCCAGACTGGTGGACTTCTTCCTTCCCAACTAAAGGGAAGCGTTACTTCCCCAAACATAGCCACTGGTTGCTTGGCCCAGATCTGCACTCCTAAGCTCTTGCCGTGAATATAGTCTTTGTGAAACCGTAGGATCTTAGCGTGCGATTGTGTAAATAAACAACCGCTAAGAGACACCATAAAGTTTTAAATGACAAAACAGTGTAATGTGAAGGTCAGTGGTGTTCTGACCAGGCTTGCGCACAGAACTTCAAATGAACAAGAACATGCTTCAAAAGGATATTCCCACAAAACAGTTCAAAAGCAGTTCAACAAAACTCTCCAATCATAAAGGAATATCCATATTCTAGTATTTCGTTCCTGGAGTTAAAGGAAGTCCTTCTAAAGACGTCTGTTCTAGATATCAAGACGTTTCATCCGTCTTTCTTCAGTTTGGAGGCTTATTTGTCACTGGAACCCAATCTTTACAATACATTCATAGAAGACCAACCAGGTTCAAAACGTATCTGGAAATCTAACAGGTTTCCAGAGATTGAACCTGTGACCCTCTGCATGCTAAGCAGATGTTCTTCCACTGAGCCAGGGTCTGAGGTCAAGGAATTTCCCAGTTAGAAGGACCTACTGTCTGAACTGGAGATGTCAGGGATTGAACCTGGGACCTTCTCCTTGCCAAGCAGATGCTCTGCCGCTGAGCCACACCCCCTACACTACTCCAACACACATGAACTCAGATGAAGCTGCCTTCTACTGAATTAGATGTTGGTCCATCCAGGTCAATATTGTCTACTCAGACTGGCAGCAGCTCTCAAGGCAAAGGTCTCTCGCCTCACCTACTGTCTGGTCCTTTGAACTGGAGATGCTGGGGATTGAACCTGGGACTTCCTGTATGCTAAGAAGATGCTTTGTCACTGGCCACAGCCCCTCCCACTGTGCTACTTGGATTCTCACAAAATGTAGGGTTGCCAACCTCCTGGTGGGGCCTGGGGATCTCCCAGAATTATGATGGAACTTCAGAGTACAGAGACCAGTCCCTTCAAGAAAACAGCAGCGTTTGGAATGCGGACTCTTTGCCATTATACTCTGCAGTCTATCGTCTCCCCAAATGCAGCCTTCCTCGTGCTTCCTCGCAGAATTTAGTTTTCCAGCCCCAAGTTGGCAGCCCTACATAAAGTGTGCTGAACTATATGCATTGTGAGCACAAAACCTTTTTTAAAAAAGAAAGAACTGCTGAGCTCTTGGATGTGTCCCGTCCATCTGAGGCGGAGAGCTGAGTTTGAATTTTTGAGGAGACAATTCTTTAAATAAACAGGCCTGGGATAGTGATGCTGAATCATCTACAGTCTATTTTGGATGACTTCTGGAAGGAAGATGAAGTTCTGGGTTTCCAGTGAGTCTCTTTTTCCCCCCTTGGGGTGTTAGGTGACTCTGAGCCAGTGCTCTCTCCCGCGGTCAAGTCTCTGCTTGTTTTATTCACACAGCGGAGGTACTAATTATCACAACTGGTGCTGTCGGGAGCAAACTCAATCTGGATCTATCTAACCGTAACCTTGTGAGTCAAATGGAAAGGAAAGGTCCCCTGTGCAAGCACCAGTCGTTTCCAACTTCGGGGTTGACATTGCTTTCACAACGTTTTCATGGCAGACTTTTTATGGTTTGCCATTGCCTTCCCCAGTCATCTCCATTTCCCCCCCAGCAAGCTGGGTACTCATTTTACCGACCTCAGAAGGATGGAATGCTGAGTCAACCTTGAGCTGGCTACTTGAAAACCCAGCTTCCGCTGGGGATCAAACTCAGGTCGTGAGCAGAATTTAGGACTGCAGGACTGCAGCTTTCACACTCTGCGCCTCGGGGCTTTTACTGTGAGTCAAATACAGGTGTCAAAAACCTATACTTGTCTCGGAATTCTGAGTTGGAAGGGAGTTTTTGAAGATAAACATTATGCGGGGAGAAGCTATGTGATTGGGCTTTTGTTGTCCACCCATCAATTATCT
The DNA here is from genome assembly GCF_032191835.1 of Heteronotia binoei. Lineage (NCBI taxonomy): Eukaryota > Metazoa > Chordata > Lepidosauria > Squamata > Gekkonidae > Heteronotia > Heteronotia binoei. The sequence goes on from NC_083241.1 coordinate 34,906,061, forward strand.
CCTGCCTCCCGCCTTCTGTTTTTATTTTGAATGTGTTCTCTTATGCTCGCTCCCTTCTAATCTGGGTTCCTAGTAGGGTTGCCAATCCCCAGGAGAGGACAGGGGATCCCCTGGATTGGAAGCCCTCCCCACGCTCCTGGGTCATCAGAAAGCGGGGGGAGGAGGAGGGAAATGTCTGCTAGGCACTCCATTATTCCCTGTGGAGATGATTCCCTATGGAGATGATGGTTTTAAAAGATGTACCCCCCCCACCCCACCTTTAAAATGCTGACAATCAGGGGTGGAATTCTAGCAGGAGCTCCTTTGCATATTAGGCCACACACCCTTTATTTTATTGATTTGATTTGATTTGTATCCCGCCCTCCCCGCTGAAGCAGGCCCAGGGCGGCTCACAGCCTAAAAACACCACAATAGTTAAAAGCAATACGTATTATAAATCATACATTCTATAAAATGGTTCATTCAGGAATTGAAACAATCAACGTTTTGTTTGGTGCTAAGATCTAGATGTTATATATCAGGGGTGGCCGACGGTAGCTCTCCAGATGTTTTTTGCCTACAACTCTCATCAGCCCCAGCCATTGGCCATGCTAGCTGGGGTTGATGGGAGTTGTAGGCAAAAAAACATCCGGAGAGCTACCGTTGGCCACCCCTGTATATAGATTATTCAATTTTTCGGTGGCGATGGTATTCCTTCTATGATGTAGGCTCATTTTAATCAAAAGCCAGCTGGAAGAGAGTGGTTTTGCAGGCCTTGCGGAACTGGCCATGATGCAGCCAATCCTCCAAGAGCTTACAAAAAAGAGCCTTGTAAGTTCTTGGAGGATTGGCTACATCAGGGGGGCGTGGCCTAATATGCCAAGGAGCTCCCACTAGAATTCCACTCCTGCTGACGATAAACCAGGGAGCCCAGTTTTGGATAGTAAAACCATGTGGCAGTAAAAGGGTTAAGTGCCCTGTCCCCGCACAACCCCAGGGCAAATTGTGGCTACCCAAAATCTGCAACCCTGTGGATGGAATGAGATTTGTCGGTTGTCAGTGACAGCTGTAAGAGGCCGCAAACTCAACTTTCACCCTGTGACCTTTCATATTAGAATTCTGAATTTAAAATAATGGGGGGGGGGGGGCACAGAGAGCCAAGATAAAAAACGTAGAGGGGGAAGATTAGTACCATGATCCCCGAGAGATTGTGAGCTTTGAACTGAACGACCCATTGGACCCATTGGCCTCGCAGGACTTGGGAAGCTATCCAGTATGGGACACAATGCAACACAACACAGGGCTGAAAAAAAACCCCAAAACCCAACAAGACGTCAGCTCTCTTGCTCATTTCCACTGACACAATGGCTTGCTTTGTTTTCCAGCTGCAGCTAGCCCTTTTGGCCCTGGCCCTTCGCTCCTCTGTACTGAAAATCCTGAGCTAGAACACAATAAAATGACTGTTTGCCTATACAAAATGCTACATGACTTCCTACAATGCAAAATGCTATCTGGCTTCCTGCAGACCCTAGACAAAACCAATGCGGGACAGACAGATCCGGCTCCGTGTGGAGCAAGCAGTGCTGTCCCTAGATAAGGCTGCTTGGTCATTCAGGGTGCTGCCGAAAAATGCTTTCGTCTCCGGGTCAGCATCAGGCGACCAATACGCTGAACCGCCTACATGCAGGATCGGGACTGCGGCTTCCAGTGGCATCTTCCACCTGCCGTTTCGCCCCTTGCCCATCGCTGCAGGACTTTGTGTGTTGTGGGTTGTGTGTGTGGATATGCCCTTCAGGCCTGCTCAGAGGAATTTTTAGGTGAAGCGCAGTGTGCGCGGTACTGGCTCCACCCTTTCACCTGGGGGTCATCTGCCATGGCCCAGTAAGCCGGGACGCCGGCAGCGAGTCCTCCAGGTGGTAGGTGTTACATTAACGAGCTCCATCTGCCCGGGTTTGATGTTAAGAGTTTTCCTTCTCTTGGCTGGCGAGGTTGGTGAGCCTAGCCTGCCCATCCGGTTATACCGCCAGACATTCGGTCGCACCATGACGTGGCAAACTCTGTGAGAAACGGGGGGGACCAGCGGGAAGGTGTTGCCACGGATGCAGTAATGCAGGAGAGGCCATTGCAGTGACCATCTGCCAGGCATAGCCGGACAGTGATCACGCGGCGTTCACTACACCGGGAGAGGAGAGGCTATGTATTGCGCATACACTTTCCCTGGGGGGGGGGCAGGATACCCAAGAGGGAGCCCCCCTCCCCCCCTCACAGCAGAGATATAAACTTTATAAAGGACAGAGACAAATGCAATTAAATACTTTTGTAAAAACACCCCTTTAAAACATGCTTAAAACATTAGTGCTCATTGGTCTTGAGGGTACTTTCTTTGTATTTCTCCTGTGGGGTCGAGGGAATTGGGCAAAGGAAGCTCTGGCTCTTTCCCTTTCTCCCCAGAGGACCAAGAGGGAGGGAGCCTCAGCCAATAGAAGGAAGAGAGGCTTGGCTCAGTAGCTCTGCTGTGTGATTGAGAGAGCCTGTTAAATTAACAAAACATTGCAGGAATGCTTATGTTTACAGCATGTTTTGTTTTTAAGTTGTTTTTTTTAATTTCTTTAATTGTGTTTGTGTCCACTGCCTGGTATTACTTTGCATGACACACGAGGCCCAGCCTGACAAGGTCTCATTTATGTCAGATCCGGCCCTCATAACAAATGAGTTCAACACCAGTTTGGTGTAGTGGTGAAGTGTGTGGACTCTCATCTGGGAGAACCGGGTTTGATTCCCCACCCCATGGACGTTCCAACAATGAAGAGTCTCTTTTCATTTGAAAATAAGTATCCTTTATTGGTTACATCTATGTTACTGCTACGAGAGGTCTTTGAAAGTGATAACAGGCAAAGGGAAGCATTGGCATTTATGGGCAAGGATCAAAGCCTGGGGATTTAAATCATTCTCACAATACCCGGAACGGTTCCAAACGGCCCTGAGGGATCCCTGGCCCACTGGCAATTCCCTCGATGACCTGGTGGAAATATGGCAGGGCCAGCTGTCCAGGGCTATCGACGAAATTGCACCCCGGCGCCCTCTGCGCCCTCGTATGAAGCTGGCTCCATGGTACACCTTGGAGTTGCGCCAGCTGAAACAAGGGCTCAGACGACTAGAGAGGCAATGGAGGCATACTCGGGACGAAGCAACGAGAACATCCTATAGAACGTTTATGAAGTCTTATGAGATGGCAGTCAAGACTGCAAAGAAAGATTACTTTGCAACCAAGATTGCATCTGCAAATTCGCGCCCAGCACAATTATTTAGAATAATTGGGGATCTTACAACGTTGCCACAAGGCAAACCAAATGTTAGAGAATTAGAAATAGGCTGCGAGGCATTTGCGAAATATTTTGCAGATAAAATCTCGCTGCTCCGCCAAGACCTGCCTACCACATTAGATACAGTGAGTGAAATTGAGGCTCCGTGCCTGTCTTCGGGTTTAGTGCTGGACCACTTCGACCCACTCAGCCTGGAGGAAGTCGACAGAGTCCTCTCTGCTGCTCGCCCGACAACATGTGATCTGGACCCTTGCCCCTCTTGGCTGATTAAATCCTGCCAAGGGGAGCTTAGATGTCCTTTACGGGACATCATAAATAGATCCCTTTTAGAGGGGCATTTTCCAACACCTCTGAAAGAGGCTTTGGTCCGCCCTCTCCTGAAAAAAGTTACAGCAGACCCGGCTGAATTGGCGAACTACCGGCCGGTGTCCAATTTACCGTTTTTAGGTAAAATTATTGAGAGGGCCGTGGCGCAGCAGCTACAGGGGTTTCTGGATGACGCTTCTGTCCTAGACCCATGTCAGTCTGGTTTCCGGCCGGGCCATGGGACGGAGACGGTGCTGGTCGCCTTAGTGGATGACCTCCAACGGCAACTGGATCGGGGCGGCGTTGCGGTACTGATGTTGTTAGACCTGTCGGCTGCATTTGATACAGTCGACCATCGGTTACTGACGCGCCGCCTCGCCGACATTGGGGTTGAGGGGTCGGCCTTGCAGTGGCTTTCCTCCTTTCTCCTAGGTCGGGGACAGAGGGTGGCTATCGGGAGCGAGCGGTCCCGGAGGCGCACACTGGATTGTGGGGTGCCTCAGGGAGCAGTTCTCTCCCCGATGTTGTTTAACATCTATATGCGCCCCCTTGCCCAGATTGCCCGGCGGTTTGGGCTGGGTTGCCATCAATATGCAGATGACACCCAGCTCTATCTACTAATGGATGGCTGGCCCGACTCCGCCCCAGGGAACCTCGACCGGGCATTACAGGCTGTTGCGACATGGCTCAGGCTGAGTGGGCTGAAGTTGAATCCAGCGAAGACAGAGGTCCTATGCGTGGGTCGCGGCGCTCTGGGAAGGGAAATAGCTCTCCCGACCTTTGATGGTGCGCCATTGAAAGCAGCGCGCCAGGTAAAGAGTCTGGGTGTTTTACTGGAGCCTTCACTATCGATGGAGGCCCAGATAGCAGCCACTGCCAAGTCAGCATTCTTCCATCTGAAGCGGGCAAGGCAGCTGGCCCCTTTCCTTGAGCGCCGGGACCTCGCAACAGTGATCCACGCAACGGTCACCTCAAGACTAGACTACTGTAATGCCCTCTACTTGGGGCTACCTCTGTGCCGGACCCGGAGATTGCAGCTAGTGCAGAACGCGGCGGCCAGGCTGTTGTTGGGACTCCCAAAACGGGAACATATACAGCCGGGGCTACGTGGACTGCACTGGCTGCCGATTATATACCGGGTCCAGTACAAAGTGTTGGTCGTTACCTTTAAAGCCTTATATGGCCGAGGACCTGTCTACCTGAGGGACCGTCTTTCCCCATACGAACCCCAGAGAGCACTGAGGTCAACCGGGAAAAACCTAATGACTGTCCCTGGGCCGAAGGAAATTAAATATCAGAGTACCAGAGCACGGGCCTTTTCGATCGCGGCCCCTACCCTGTGGAACCGACTCCCAGAGGAGGTGCGGGCCCTGTGGAACCTTGAACAGTTCCGCAGGGCCTGCAAGACCACCCTTTTTAAATTAGCATACTCGGACTGCTAGGAAAAACGGTAACCAAGGGTCCGCCAATGCGGTCTAAAGATCTATACCGCATCACAACTGTATTATTGGATTGGTTTTAAGTTAATATTTTAATGTTTTATTGCTCTATATTGTAATTTTAAGGTTTTACTTGTTATTGTATGATTGTGGAATGTTGTTAGCCGCCCTGAGCCTGCCGTGGTGGGGGAGGGCGGGGTATAAATGAAATAAATAAAAAAATAATAAAATAATAATAATACAGTTACTTTCTACTTCTAAAGGGTGCGAGGTTCACACGCCGTTATCTCAGTTAGCTAGCCATCACTGTCCCTCTTTCCTGCCGCTGGCCTTGTAGCGGCTGGGAGCGAGCCGCATAGTTTCTGCACTTCAAAACACCTTTTACAACCCTTGGCGCCGAGCTCCCCCCTCCCCTGCTCTTCCTCCCTAGCACAACTAAAATACTGTCACAGGTCAACTGGGTTAGTGGTTAGCAAAACAGTATAGGCAATCTGGTTAGTATCAATCTGATTAGGATCAATATGAACACAAGCTGACACTCCACTTGCACCTGCTAGCATGGCCTTGGGTCAGCCATAGCTCTGGCAGAGGTTGTCCTTGAAAGAGCAGCTGCTGTGAGAGCCCTCTCCAGCCCCACCCACCTCACAGGGTGTCTGTTGTGGGGGAGGAAGGGAAAGGAGATTGTGAGCCGCTCTGAGACTCTTCGGAGTGGAGGGCGGGATATAAATCCAATGTCTTCATCTACCTCACAGTGTGCGTGTTGTGGGGGAGGAAGGGAAAGGAGATTGTGAGCCGCTCTGAGACTCTTCGGAGTGGAGGGCGGGATATAAATCCAATATCTTCATCTACCTCACAGGGTGTCTGTTGTGGAGGAGGAAGGTAAAGAAGATTGTGCGCTGCTCTGAGACTTTTCGGAGTGGAGGGTGGGATATAAATCCAATATCTTTATCTTCTATCCCTGTTCAAATAATTCATTTCTCAGCAGAGTTTGGGCAAAGGGCAGAGGGAATTTAGTGGCCTCTACTCGACTGTTTTGACCAAAGAAACAAAGATGCGTCCAGCGACCCATCTTATAACCGTTTTTTCTTAAGATATATTTGCCCCCACCTTTGAGCTTGGCTCTTATTTATGGGTTTCCTATTGGCTTTTTTTTTTTTGTTCAAGGTCCTTTGTCCTTCTTCCAACATCAGCTCAGAAACTGATAAAGCCCAAGTAGCGGTTTCCAGTCTCTGCTGCTATTAATGGCTCGGTAGCCTTCTCGCCCTGGATTTTCTGGTTCGCTTCCCACAAGGGAGAAATGAAGTCAAAACAGGAATAGTCTGTTCTCGATAGTGTCTGAAAAGTAGTTTCATCCTTGCTTGAAAGCAGTGTGGTGTATTTACCAGTGGTGTCTATTTACCGAGTGCAATCCATAGGTTCCGATAACTCTTTGGTGTAGAGCCAGTTTGGTGTAGTGGTTAAGTGTGCGGACTCTTATCTGGGAGAACCGAGTTTGATTCCCCACTTCTCCACCTTCACCTGCTGGAATGGCCTTGGGTCAGCCATAGCTCTGGCAGAAGTTGTCCTTGAAAGGGCAGCTGCTGTGAGAGCCCTCTCCAGCCCCACCCACCTCACAGGGTGCCTGTTGTGGGGGAGGAAGGTAAAGGAGATTGTGAGCTGCTCTGAGACACTTCGGAGGGCGGGATATAAATCCAATATCTTCTTCTTTTTTCACAAATCAGTGTTTCTGTCCTTCCCTTATAGATGAGATTCTTGGAAATAGATTTTTGCAAATATTATTGGCATGTGCACAAACAACAACCCCCTCCCAATTACTAATGCGGCTACATTAATTTTAAGTCGCATTCAAAAATATCCTTCCCATCGCCTTTTTATTTTAAGTAGCTGTGACTCTCCAAGGTCTTAAGATTTTGTCCTTCCCAGTTTGCAATCTGATATATTTTTAACTGGAAATATCTTAGATTGATCCTGGGACCTGTCATGCAAAATGTGCACAACTGACTTAGGGGAGAGGCCGTTGCTCAGTGGCAGAACCTCTGCTTGGCATGCAGAAGGTCCCAGGTTCGATCTCCAGCATCTCCAATGAAAAAGAGGAACGCAGTAGGTGATGGGAGAGACCCTCTGCCTGAGACCCTGGAGAGCGGCTGCCAGTCTGAGCAGACAATACTGACCTTGATGGACCAATGGGCTGACTCAGTAGAAGGCAGTTCCATGTGTTCGTGTACTGCTGAGATGTGACCTCTCCCAAACACAGGCGTGGCCAAACTGCAGCTCGGGAGCCACATGTGGCTTCTTTCACACATATCGTGTGGCTCTCAAAGCCCCCACCACCGGCTCGGAGAAGGCATTTCTCTCTTTAAATCACTTCTCCAAGCATCTGTGCAACAAAGGAGATTATAGGGCTGAATTTCTACAAAATCTGTTTGATGTTTAGATCAACATGAAAGCAACATTTCCTCAAAGGATAAGCTATTCTATTTATTTATTTTGCTCAACTGAGAGCTCTCCAATGTGTCATTCGATGGGGGGGACTTTACATAGTTTGTGTCCCAAAAACAAAACTGCATACCAAGCTGATGTTTCTTTGTAGACCAAAGAAAACCATACTCAGCTCTAAAAGATTGTTTTCTGTTTCTATCTTAGGAAAACAAACCCTTCCTTTTATGCAAAGGGGGTGTGGGTTTTCGGGCAGAGGGTCAAGTAGAGGCTAATACCACAGCAAAACAAGGCTGCCACGCTGCAAAGCAAAGTTCTTGGTTGAAAGACGCTTCCAGTTTTAAACATTTCGATCAATACTCTGCTGCTTGATCAATGCTGATCAATACTCTGCTGGGTTTTCAGGTAGCCGGCTCGAGGTTGACTCAGCCTTCCGTCCTTCCGAGGTGGGTAAAATGAGTCCCCAGCTTGCTGGGGGGAAAGGGTAGATGCCTGGGGAAGGCAATGGCAAACCACCCCGTAAAAAGTCTGCTGTGAAAACGTTGTGAAAACAACATCACCCCAGAGTCGAAAACAACTGGTGCTTGCACAGGGGACCTTTCCTTTTCCTTTCCTGCTGCTTGGAACTGTTTTTTGTTTCAGAGGGTAACCTCTTTGGGGTGCAGTAGAAGAACTAGATTCGAGTCCAGCAGTGCCTTCGAGACCAACCGAAAATCTGGTTGGTCTTGTCATTTATACAGTTGCCAGCCTCCAGGTGGGGCCTGGAGATCTCCCGCTTTTAACACTGGCTCTCCAGCTGGCAGAGATCAGCTCCCCTGGAGAAGATGGGTGCTTTGAAAGGTGGATTCTATGGCATTGCCTTATGCTGAGGCCCCTCCCCAAACCCCGCCCTCTCCTGGATTCACCCCCAAAGTCTCCAGGTATTTTCCAACATAGACCTGCCAACCCTAGAAAGGTGCAATTGACTCTATTGGTTTCCTTTTATCACATGAAGATGCCTTATTCTGAATCTGACCCTTTGGTCCATCTGAGTTGTCTACTCAGACTGGCAATGACTGTCCAGGGTCTCAGGCTGAGGTCTTTCCCATCACCTACTGCCAGGGCCTTTGAACTGGAGATGCTGGGGATTGAACCTGGGACCTTCTGCATGCCAAGCAGAGGCTCTTCCACTGAGCCGTGGCTCCTGGTGCTGGCTCTCCAAGGTCTCAGGAAGAGGTCTTTCCCATCACCTACTGCCAGGTCCTTTGAACTGGAGATATTGGGGATTGAACCTGGGACCTTCTGCATGCCAAGCAGAGGCTCTTCCACTGAGCCATGGCTCCTGGTGCTGGCTCTCCAGGGTCTCAGGCTGAGGTCTTTCCCATCACCTACTGCCAGGTCCTTTGAACTGGAGATGCCGGGGATTAAACCTGGGACCTTCTGCATGCCAAGCAGAGGCTCTTCCACTGAGCCATGGCTCCTGGTGCTGGCTCTCCAGGGTCTCAGGCTGAGGTCTTTCCCATCACCTACTGCCAGGTCCTTTGAACTGGAGATGCCGGGGATTAAACCTGGGACCTTCTGCATGCCAAGCAGAGGCTCTTCCACTGAGCCATGGCTCCTGGTGCTGGCTCTCCAAGGTCTCAGGAAGAGGTCTTTCCCATCACCTACTGCCAGGTCCTTTGAACTGGAGATGCCGGGGATTGAATCTGGGACCTTCTGCATGCCAAGCAGAGGCTCTTCCACTGAGCCGTGGCTCCTGGTGCTGGCTCTCCAGGGTCTCAGGCTGAGGTCTTTCCCATCACCTACTGCCAGGGCCTTTGAACTGGAGATGCCGGGGATTGAACTTGGGACCTTCTACTGCAGATGCTCTACTACTGAGCCAGGGTCTCAGCTCAGGGTCTTTCCCATTGTCTACTACCTTATCCTTTCAACTGGAGATGCAGGGGATTGAACCTGGGACCTTCTGCATGCCAAGCACAAGCTCTACCACTGAGCCAAGGTCTCAGGCGGGGGTCTTTTCCATCCCCTACTACCTGGTCCTTTTGAGTGGAGATGCCAAGGATTGAATCTGAGCCACAGCCTCTTCCCCATAAGATCTCGGAACGTCAGGCTGGACCTCCAGAATACCTCTTTGGGTTCTTTAATGATGCAGCTTCTATTACTTGGAAAGCAGACTTCTATGCCTGGATGTGGTTCTGTATTATTCCAATTTAGTCCTTTGGCACATGTTCAGCTTTGCTCTTTGGGATGCCCTGGAACATGATCTTGTTGCAAGGGAATCTTTCCAGCAGTTTTATGGATTGCTGATTGGGCTTGGCATTAGAAAAACTTACGCTTTTGAGCTTGCGTGCCACGTCATGTTTAGTATCCGCGAGCTGGGTGCAGTTTCACTGTCCACAGATTTTCTGTCCGCAACTGATATGAGATGATTTCATTCTAATGGCTCACCGTATCATTTGGATCCTATTTTATGCTCCGTCGTGTTAATTTTGCCCTTCTGGGTGTGTCATTGGCCCTTTTTGGACAGCAGAGAACAGCAGTTTCTGCACACCACTTTTGCTACATCAGACACCCGGGCGGAGGGCAGGGGATCCCCCAGTTTGGAGGCCTTCCCCCTGCTTCAGGGAAAGTGGGTGTAGGGGGGAAATAGCCACTGGGCACTCCATTATACCCTATGGAGACCAGTCTCTCTAGGGTATAATGGAAAATTGGTCCTTCTTGGGCTTTTGAGGGGGGGACTGTTTTTTGAGGTAGAAGCACCAAATTTTCAGCATCGCATCTAGTGCCTCTCCTCAAACTCCACCCCTGAGTTTCAAAAGGATTGGTCCAGGGGGTCCAATTCTATGAGCCCTCAAAGAAGGTGCCCCTATCCTTCATTATTTCCAGTGGAGGGAAGGCATTTAAAAGATATGCGGTCCCTTTCAATGTGATGGCCAGAACTCCCTTTGAAGTTCAGTTCTGCTTGTCACACCCTTGCTCCTGGCTCCACCACCAAAGTACCCAGGTATTTCTTGAATTGGACTTGCCAACCCTACATTGAGCTAATGCGGGAGGTTGTTTATCTATCCATTTAGTGGCTATCAAAATTGAAATATGGTCTGCTGTGCTTTTTAAAAAAAAATTGGGTTATGTCCAGTTATTTAGTAGCAAGTTGTCTGGTTTTAATGGAATTGAGCAGTTTGTTCCATAATTTGTGTCCAGAATGGTTTTTTATATTTGCATCGCCACCAACCATGGAAAAAGTGAGCTCTCGTCCCACAATTCTTCCTGCACTTTTGGTCCAATTTTGTATTGAATTTGTTTAAACCTGTAGGAGCCGAATGCCACTGTGTTAACAGACTGTGTTAAAATATTTGTGATTCTTGTGTGTGTGAGCCCCTACATTCCAAAGGAGGCCTCTATTTCCAATCAGCCCAGGCTTATTGAAACACGATGCCTGTTAATCATGCCGAAGTTTTGATTCCCGAAATTCTTTCCAGCGCAAGGAATCTTTTGTTCCAGGTGACTCCAGGCTGCTTTTCCCTATTGGCAGGAAATTCTTTTAGACCCCAAGACTTAAAAGCTTTTCATGGCAACACTTTTACATCACCCCATGAGTAACCTTGATCTAGCAGTCTGATTTGAAAACACATTCTGGTGCATATTTTTCAAAAAAGCAGGTGCGGTGACCAGAATTGAATGCCGTATTCCAAATATGGAAGGCTACTTTGTCTTATAAATATTTGCCTTAAGTGCTTTGGAATCAAATAGAGGGCCTTGTCTAAAATAATTATTTGAAAACTTGGACTTAATCATGCAATTAATTATTTGGACCCACAAAATATACAGGGTGGACATAAAAACCACTACGATGGCATAGTTTGGTACATGCCATTACTATCTGGGGTTCACTGAGGAAGAAGTCATCGGAACGAGGGATTATCTAGAATCTTTGTGTGGACTAGGACTTCATATTGGACTTCCCATGGACTTGATGGTTTCCATTTGATAACAAATGAGTGTGACCTTATAATGGACTTTGTGAATTAATTTCTTTGTTCATAGGACTTGATGTACTCAGCCTGTTGCTTTAATGCTCTATGTCAAAAGGCAATAATATTGTGTAAAAATACTACAAGATTTTGTCATCATTGACATTAAGAAGAGGAAGAAGACTGCAGATTTATACCCCGTTCTTCTCTCTGAACCAGAGACTCAGAGGTGCTCACAATCTCCTATATCTTCTCTCCCCCACAACAGTCACCCTGTGAGGTGGGTGGGGCTGAGAGGGCTCTCCCAGACGCTGCCCTTTCAAGGACAACTCCTCCGAGAGCTATGGCTAACCCAAGGCCATTCCAGCAGGTGCAAGTGGAGGAGTGGGGAATCAAACCGGGTCCTCCCAGATAAGAGTCCCCACACTTCACCGCTACACCACACTGGCTTGTTGTTTACCTTTTCTCTTCACGACAAACCAGCTACAACCAGAGACTCTGACAGGAATACAATTATAACCTGACACACTTGTTCTCTGTTTGTGTGCTATT